>NW_027397072.1:16642378-16651599 GCF_003265705.2 Callorhinus ursinus | reverse complement strand
GGGAGAAGCGGAGACAAGGGGATACGGGCACGTGACCGGGGAGAAGCGGAGACAAGAGGGGAAGTTTGTTGCGGACGCCTCAGACCCTGTAGCGTCGGCCGAAGAACGTCGATGCCTCGGGTCAGCTTCTTACTCTAGTCCCGGGTAAGAAAGAGACAAAGCCAGTCACTAGCTCGTCCAGTGCCTTCCATTTGGGAGCGTGTTCTGGCCCTTTACACTTGAGCCGCACAGAAAGGGGGCGCCTCACTTGGCAAGCCTGTGGCTGCGAGGGGTCCCGGCCATGGCGCGCCGGCCTCTGCCCTCCTCATCCTCCGCTCCCGTCGCTGCGTCGAGTCCCACCGCTCCCTTGAGCGGCCGAAGAGGGCTGGCGGCTCTGGCCATAGAGCGTTGTGTCGTCACCTCCACCCTCAGCCACGCCTCTTCGTCTTTGGGGATTTTAATTCTCATGGTCTCAAGAATGATAATTGAGCCAATTCCGGATAAAAGGAAGAAAGGAAACAAGGTAAATTGGAAAATGAATTTCCTAAACTATCTCCCTTTCTTTAGCAATTCTTCAAGTTCCTAAAAAGGGTTGCTCAGAAAGACTGCAGTGAAATTGTAAAGCTTAGTGACTGCTCTCCGTCTGTTCCCAAGAGGAATGTGGTTTTTAAATAACAGAAAAGAAGACCTTATGCTACGGAGTAGGACTCCTCTGCGGGTGCAAGATCCGACTGTCCGGGGAAAACAGCAGCCTGCCCCGGGTTCTCCGCGGGGGTGGAACGCATGAAGGAGGGTTAGTCCCCTGAGCCTGGGAAAGCTGGAAGGAGGGGGGGATGCAAACAGGGAAATAAAGGCAGGACAGGGAGATCTCGCTGGGAGGTACCTAGATGTGCGAGGACTGATTTGACCCCTTGGCAGGCAGCCAGCTGCTTTGTATCTGATCTTTGGCTCCTTTGAGCATAAACAAAGCAAACAAAAAACAAACCCAAACTTGTCAGGTGGCAGTTATTTCTGAGAAGGAGAGGAAAAGTGGAGAAAGCAGGAATGACAATTTTTCTGACTTCTCAGAGCACGAAGGAGAAAATGTCTCTACCCTGAGCATCTACACCATTGCTCTGTGGTTACTCTCACAATGCGGGGGGCTTCCCCTGCTGCACAGCATGACGGCTCAGCACTCTTTCTAAAGAAGTCGTCTTGTACATGTACTGGACACCCAGGGAGCTACAGCTCTTCGTGGAATGCTAACAGAGGAATCTGCAAAAGCAGCCCAGGAAAGCAGGGGGACTTATCTCTGCTGCTGCAACAGCCCGGGGCTTCCCCCTGTGAACCCTACCAGGAGGCAAAGTGACATTCTCCGAATGCGGGTACCGTCCTTCATTTTAGAAGACACTCAACCAGGAATAGCCAGATGGCACTGCAATGTAGGCTCCAGGTCTCATTAATAAGTAAAACTGGTGAGAGTCACCTCAGCAAGCCAAGCGTGAGTGGTGGCTTGAAGACAGGGGCTGTGTTTGTGTATTTGGTTGACAGCTGATCTTGGATCTTCCAACCAGTGTCTTTCCCCATGGTCTTCTCAGGGGAATACAGCGTGTGTGTGTGTGTGTGTGTGTGTGTGTGTGTGTATACTATATGATAATGTATATAGTAAAATGCTTTGCTTTAGGCTTAAAGAGTGCATAAGGGGCGCCTGGGTGGCTCGGTTGGTTAAAGCAACTGACTCTTGATTTCAGCTCAGGTCATGATCTCAAGTTTGTGGGATCAAGCCCCATGTCAGGTTCCATGCTTGGCAGGGAATCTGTTTGAGATTCTCTCTCTCTCTCCCCCTGCCCCTCCTCTCCCCCCAAAAATAAATACATCTTTTTTTTTGAAAAAAGGAAAGAAAGTATATAATACTTAATATATTTTCTGAGCCTGACATATCAAAAGCAGCTTATCAGAAGAAAATATATTTTCTTAAAAATTAATTTAAGGTCATGTGGTTGCTTCCTCCTCTGACCTGAGCACAACTCCCACTGTAGGGAAGAACCTAGACAGATGTTACCCCCACAGGAGATTCCTTTGTCTTCATTGTCATCAGCAGTAGAATAGCAACTGCCCTTTAGAGTGTTTACTATATGTCAGGTACTTGATATGCTTGTTTTCTGATCTTACCATCCCACACTTTACAGAGAAGGAAACAGGCACAGAGAGGCTAAGAAATTGGCCCAAGATAACAATGCTAATAAATGGAAGAACCAAGATTCCAGTCGAGGCAGGTATGGCTCAGGGTCCAAGCTCTCAACACTACACCTACTGCACCGTTCTTCCCCTGTAACTGCATAATGAACTTGAGCAGTTTCACAGATTATTTTACCATAATAGAACATGAAGACTTTATGAGAAGCCCTTTCACTCTGAGTATATTGGCCCTGAAATACCATTTACCCCTCTGCTCAGGTCTACACTCTATCATGAAACAGATTGCCTAAAGACCGCTTGAAGAGAGGAAGTTCAATTTGTTTAACCACCAGGAACAAGTTTATACCAAACTTGGCTACATGGTGAATTATGTTCTGAGGAGCTTCTCAAATTCAGCTTACCCGTAGGGTTAACAAAATGAATAAATGAATAAATGAATGAATACATAAATAAGTAAAATTTAAATAAATAACATTCTAAGACTATGAAAACTTCCTTTTATTAGACCTGTGATTCCTGTAATGCCTATAGTCCTACTGGATTGTTGAACAAAGAGAAGTAATACAATTAGAGATTTTTTTTCCAGTTTTATTGAGATATAATTGACACAAAACATTGTGTTAGTTTAAGGTATAAAACATGATGAATTTGGTATATGTATATATTGCAAAATGATTACCACAGTTAAGTTTAGTTAACATAATCACCTCACGTAGTTATAAATTTAAATGTCTTGTGATGAAAACTTTTAAGGTCTACTGTCTTAGCAGCTTTTAAGTATACAGTACAATACTGTTAACTATAGTCACCATGCTGTGCATTAGATCACCAGGACTTAATTCATATTATAACTGAAAGTTTGTACCTTTTGACCACCTTTACCCAATCCCTCCACCCCCTACCAGCCCCCATCTCTGGAAACTACCAATGTGTTCTCTGTTTCTAGGAGTTCTTTTTTTTTTTTTTTTTTTTTTGGTAGAGCCCACCTATAAGTGAAATCATACAGTATTTGTCTTTCTCTGACTTACTTCACTTAATATAATGCCTTCAGGGGCTATCCATATTGTCACAAACAGCAGTATTTCCTTCCTTTTTATGGTTGAATAGTATTCCCGTGTGTGTGTGTGTGTGTGTGTGTACACCACCAGATAGAGATTTCTGTGTTTTTTTCATGTTTATTATTTTAAGATATGTCATTGAAAGTGATTTTTATTAGTTATTAGCTAAATCAAATACATAAACTTAGGTCATAAGAGGGTTTCTAGCATTTCTTTTGTTCTTAAAATAAATCCTCTTAGTAATGCATAAAAGCCAGCAACACAAAACGTGTATTAAAACAAAGCTTTGTTGACTCCTTCAGGGCAGAATTTGGGTTTTCCTACGTTGGGCTCCTGTAACAGTACCTCTCTCTGCCTATTGTGTTGAATGGCCAGTTTGTACATGCCCATGTTTTTCCCTAATCTGGCAGCTTCACCAGGGCAGAGCTGTTTTACTCACTGGTGAATTTCAACCACTTAGCTAATACCAGATGGGAAATAGGGTTAGAGTCATTTTTAGTGAGACTGCTTTGAAACTGTGAGTTTCAGCAGCAAAAAGTGAGAGAAAAAAACACCCACATGAGAAAAGACAAGTGTGGTTTCTGTATGGTGGCAAACTGCAACCATGTGCAGGGACATTTCTGCAGGGACATATCTCCTTAGGGGCGCACTGAAAGGTTAAAGGATAATATGTCTGTGAGCACAGAGACCATAGTAACCATAATTCCGCCTTACCGCAGAAAACACATGAGGAAAAGCAAAAAGCAGTCCTGAGAAGTCAAAATGTACAAAAACTGGGAAAATTAAATTTTGTGTTTAATAGAGAAATAGATTACTTAACATGACAGCAGTTTGGAAACAGAATAATTCCCATTCAATAATGTGTACTTCTTATCAAGTCTCATGTGTATCAAAGCAAGTGCCAAGAAGAAAGAAACTACAGGAAATACTTTATCTTCATACAAACCTTTGGATTTAAATATGCCGCTGATAGCCTGAGATCCTCAGGTAACAATTCCAGTAATTTCCCAGCAGTTATCCCGCCCATGACACGCAGCGCCCTGGAACTACATAGACTGTGAAGAAGGCTGTAAGTACAGATGTTGGGTGTGCTCCTGCCCTTGCTGACCACACTCAGTTCTCATAGCCAGTTTAAGACCCTCTCCCCCCAGTCTTTAGCTTTTGTGTTTTCATAACATGGGTCAGTTCATTTTTTTTATTATGTTATGTTAATCACCATATATTACATCATTAGTTTTTGATGTAGTGTTCCATGATTCATTGTTTGCATATAACACCCAGTGCTCCATACAGTATGTGCCCTCTTTAATACCCATCACCAAGCTAACCCATCCCCCACCCCCCCAGAACCCTCAGTTTGTTTCTCAGATTCCATAGTCTCTCATGGTTTGTCCCCCGCTCCGATTTTCCCCCTTCATTCTTCCCTTCCTGCCATCTTCTTCTTCTTCTTCTTTTTTTAACATATAATGTATTATTTGTTTCAGAGGTACAGGTCTGTGATTCAACAGTCTTACACAATTCACAGCGCTCACCATAGCACATACCCTCCCCAATGTCCATCACCCAGCCACCTGATCCCTCCCACCACCCACCACTCCAGCAACCCTCAGTTTGTTTCCTGAGATTAAGAATTCCTCATATCAGTGAGGTCATATGATACATGTCTTTCTCTGACTGACTTATTTTGCTCAGCATGATACCCTCCAGTTCCATCCATGTCATTGCAAATGGCAAGATTTCATTCCTTTTGATGACTGCATAATATTCCATTGTATATATATACCACATCTTCTTTATCCATTCATCTGTCGATGGACATCTTGGCTCTTTCCATAGTTTGGCTATTGTGGACATTGCTGCTATAAACATCGGGGTACACGTACCCCTTCGGATCCCTACATTTGTATCTTTGGGGTAAATACCCAATAGTGCAATTGCTGGATCGTATGGTAGCTCTATTCAACTTTTTGAAGAACCTCCATACTGTTTTCCAGAGTGGCTGCACCAGCTTGCATTCCCACCAACACTGTAGGAGGGTTCCCCTTTGCATCCCCGCCAACATCTGTCATTTCCTTACTTGTTAATTTTAGCCATTCTGACTGGTGTGAGGTGGTATCTCATTGAGGTTTTGATTTGGATTTCCCTGATGCCGAGCGATGTTGAGCACTTTTTCATGTGTCTGTTGGCCATTTGGATGTCTTCTTTGGAAAAATGTCTGTTCATGTCTTCAGCCCATTTCTTGATTGGATCATTTGTTCTTTGGGTGTTGAGTTTAATAAGTTCTTTATAGATTTTGGATACTAGCCCTGTATCTGATATGTCATTTGCAAATATTTTCTCCCATTCTGTCGGTTGTCTTTTGGTTTTGTGGACTGTTTCTTTTGCTATGCAAAAGCTTTTTATCTTGATGAAATCCCAATAGTTCGTTTTTGCCCTTGCTTCCCTTGCCTTTGGCGATGTTTCTAGGAAGAAGTTGCTGCGGCTGAGGTCGAAGAGGTTGCTACCTGTGTTCTCCTTTAGGATTTGGATGGACTCCTGTCTCACGTTGAGGTCTTTCAACCATTTGGAGTCTATTTTTGTGTGTGGTGTAAGGAAATGGTCCAGTTTCATTCTTCTGCATGTGGCTGTCCAGTTTTCCCAACACCATTTGTTGAAGAGACTGTCTTTTTGCCATTGGACATTCTGTCCTGCTTTGTCAAAGATGAGTTGACCATAGAGTTGAGGGTCCATTTCTGGGCTCTCGATTCTGTTCCATTGATCTATGTGTCTGTTTTTGTGCCATTACCATACTGTCTTGATGATTACAGCTTTGTAGTAGAGCTTGAAGTCCAGAATTGTGATGCCACCAGCTTTGCTTTTCTTTTTCAACATTCCTCTGCTATTCAGGGTCTTTTGTGGTGCCACACAAATTTTAGGATTATTTGTTCCATTTCTTTGAAAAAAGTGGATGGTATTTTGATAGGGATTGCATTGAATGTGTAGATTGCTCTAGGTAGCATTGATATCTTCACAATATTTGTTCTTCCAGTCCATGAGCATGGAACATTTTTCCATTTCTTTGTGTCTTCCTCAATTTCTTTCATGAGAATTTTATAGTTTTCTGAGTACAGATGCTTTGCCTCTTTGGTTGGGTCAGTTCATTGTTAATTGTAAAGAGTAGTAAAAAGAACTGATTAGGAATGTTGTCCCTGGATTTATAACCCAGCTTTACAACTCACTAATTGTTTGAACTTAAGCAACGTACTCCCACTAAGCCTCAGTTTCCTTTTCTATAAAATAGGGATAAAAGGCCTTCCTCAGAGTGTTGTCGTGAGGACTCCATGAGTACAGACCTTAGCACATTATTCTCAGTTTTTATCAGTTCATTATCATGTGTTGTGATGGTAATTTGCTTTGACATATGGACATAATAGTAGTATACACTCTTAACCACCATGCTTTGGTGTCCAGTTCTTCCTTTCTTTCTACTTCACCTGTCTGCCCCCAACCCCCACTAGTACCTCTACACACCCCATCCTTTTTCAGTTTCCTGTTTAGGGTTACAGATGCAGAGTCTTCTGTTCAGATCTATTGCCTGTGACTTGTAATCTATAGGGACGGGAAGTATCTTGAGCCAGTGTATGTAAAGGCATTCAAATAACCATGTGTTTTACTTGTAAGCCAAGATTTTCATAGAGGGCCCTTCAGTGAATATAGTCTGAAGAAGAATTACAAAAAAAAAAACAAAAGACCTTACCGCACCATCACTTAGAGATTTAACAATATCTAGCCCATTCTAAATGGTTACTGGTCATGGAGAATTGAGAAATAAAATTACATGAACATATGGGCAATCTGGAACCCTCACTATTAGGCTGTCTGTGTTGTGTTAAGGTTCCCAGTACATGCCTTGGGTAGCGCATGCCCGTAACTACTTGGACATGACTTGTCTCTTCATACCCAAAGCTAGGTGTAGGGTCCCTGGAATCCATGTGTATTATTCCTGCTCAGCTGTCTGACACTTTCATGCATGAGGGAAGGAATGGTGTTTCCCCAGTGCTGAGGCTCATCAAGCTGGACTTCTCAGGGGAGACATTTCAAGTGGTGATTGCCTCACCGAAAAGTAAATGCTAAGTTTGCCATAGAAAGAGTCTCTGAGATGTGAGGCAGAAGCAGCAGCGGGTGCAGGATGGTGATAGTCCTCTTCGTCGGAGAGGCTCCTGGGGGGGTCTTTCTGCCTGGCCATCCTTCCAGCTGACCCTTTCATAGTAGGGCTTTTCCCAGGACTTCACCACCAGTTTGGGCTGCTCTGAGGGCTCCCAGAGTGCCTCTCTCGGTGTTCAGGAATCTTCCAGCAGGAGAGTGCGCTGGAGCAGAGGAACACCCCTGATGGCCACGAGCCCAAGTCAGCATTTCCAGATTTCACAGCACTGTTTCCTACTCTGAGGAAGTGCAGAACCACTGGGCACAATGACTGTTCCATACACTATTTCCCAGATAGAATTTCAAAGGTTCTTGTGGGTAAGGGTAGGACGTGGGGTAGAGAGAACCTAAAGTTATTAGCCCTGTTGGTAGGTAATTAATGCCTGCAGGCAGCTTGTCCTCCCAGGATACCTCAAAGGGAAGCTGTGGCCAGGTGGCCCTGACGGAAATAGTCACCCACTGGCCATGAGGCCACACACACACCTGAGCTGTAGAGACACTGACCCCCGAAGGAAGGAACCAGGCCACTGCCAGGTCCTCTGGTCTCTAGCAACAGGAAGGACTTCACATTCTGCTACGAGCCATGGCAAAATGAATTTCCGTTTTAAGGCCTTTGGAGTGCCCAGAAATGGTTGCAGTGAGCAAAAACCAGGAGAATGGGAGGAATAAGTGAGCCGCCTGTGAGCCACAGATCCTTTGCAGCATTCAAAACTAAGACCCCAGGTGACACCCAGAAAAATCTCTGTGAAGTAATTCATAGGAAGTCTGCACCTCCAGGTTGAGCTGTTAGTAACTGACTCTCTGGACTACTAAGTCACATATTTTCCTCTTTACAGGATTAATTATCCTTTTAAACATTGGTTAAGTCATAAGGGTATTGTAATAAAGACCAATGTTTTTATAAGCGCAGTCTCTCTTTTCCATATTCAGCTAATGGATTTAATGGCTGTTCAGGCAGAATCAGTGGACAGTAACACACATGCCCGCCTTGTCCTCCCACCACACCTTGACTCCTCCGGCCTCTCGTTGCCACTGTAGCCAGAGTACGTGGCCTACCATGCAGACCTTATCATGACACTTCATTGTGTGAAGTCCTGGGGACTTCCTGTTTCCCCCACTATCTGAAAGTCGAGCGTTCCTGTGAAACCTTTTATAAGTTGAAACGGCATAAAGGAAAAAAGCCATCGCCTTTAACCTGTATGGTGAAAATTTTTCGAGTGTTCCCAGGCCCCAAAAATAAGCTCTCGTAGGCTTTTCTGATATCTTAGGACACAGCTTGCTAGTGTGTGCACACAGTAAATTCAGGTAAAGCACGGACGCTTGCAGACACAGTTCAAAGCTCTGGTGGCTGGATGTGGAATGGAGTTCCGGCGGGGGAGGTGCTCAGGGTGCAACACGCAGCCTCTCTACCTGCCCACTGCCAAACACACACTGAACACTACTTTCACTTTTAGCCTTTATTCATAAAAGCGAAGATCTCTTTGGGTTTCTTTCAGTTGGCGGAAACAGGTGCTAACATAGGTATTTCATAAAAGCAAAGCAGCAGAACACAGACTTTGGAAAAGCAGGGGTTACGTGTGTGTGTGTGTGTGTGTGTGTGTGTATCATGGGCAGGTCTAGATCAGTATCCAGTTACGTGTGTGTGTGTCATGGGCAGGGATTACGTGTGTGTGTGTGTGTGTGTATCATGGGCAGGTCTAGATCAGTATCCTGTTACGTGTGTGTGTGTGTGTGTGTGTGTGTGTGTGTCATGGGCAGGGGTTACGTGTGTGTGTGTATATATATCATGGGCAGGTCTAGATCAGTATCCAGTTATGTGTGTGT
>NW_027397072.1:16611527-16642368 GCF_003265705.2 Callorhinus ursinus | reverse complement strand
TGTGTGTGTGTGTGTGTGTGTGTGTGTGTGTGTGTGTCATGGGCAGGTCTAGATCAGTATCCAGTAAGGGTCTTAGTAATGTCTTCACAGAGGCTCTGTCTCCATGCAGCTGCTTGCTCTCACCTGAAGTATGAGATTATCACCTGCCCACTGAATCAACATGCTCTCCTGCTACACGGAGCCTATTCGTACAAATGTTACCAGGGTTCTGGTCACTTTTCATCTGCTACATTGAGAAGCCTGAGCTTATCTGATTCATCTTTGGATGCATTCAACAAACCTCTCACATCTGCCTACCATGTGGGTGCATGGAAACGGCGAAGTGTGTGGTGAATGGATGGTCACTAGTCACTCAGTGATTATGTCTCAGTAACTCGTCCTTGTCCTCAGCAGTCATCTCTCCAGTGCCCACCCCAGCCTCCATGTACACAACGTGGCTGGCACGTCCTTTTAGTGACTCACGGGTGATCTCCCACACAAGACTCTCCCTAGATGGGGATGGGTTTCTTTCCATCACATGCCTCTTAATTCACTCCCGTACACCATGAAGGTCACTGCCTTGAGAGAGCCATGCTCTGGAGGGAGCCTTGGGCCTAGCCTACAGAGCCAGGGACAGGAGGTGTTTTCAGAGCACTGCAGCTTGCTGGTGTCATGTTTGTGTTGGAAGAGGAAAATGTTTTCTAATAAAATGTTTTTGTCTTGTCTTTTAGCTTACATTTTACTATGGAACTATAGATGCTTGGTGTCCAATGGAATACTATGAAGACATAAAGAAAGATTTTCCAGAAGGAGATTTTCGACTCTGTGAGAAAAAAATACCTCATGCTTTTATCCTCCATTTTCCCCAGGAAATGGCTGACATGGTAGCTGACTGGCTAAAGGATGATCTGTCCAAAATATAAGTACTGGCCCAGAAACATCACTGACAGCTAATACGTAGCAGCAGTGCTGTACCTTCTCTTAGTAGTTAGTAGTACCCTTCGTAGGCAAGTGTTCATTGTTAATGTTTGATATTAGAAGAGGAAAACAAAAAAGAACCTCTTGGCTTACTGTCCGCTCCCAGCTAGCTCCCCATACTACCAGCTGAAGTAAACACAATTGATGAAATACACCATAGGTTTAACAGCACATTTTCCAAGCCTCAGGGAACACAGTGATCAATGACCTAAACAAGACCCCTTCCTTATGTTTGCGTGAGATATGCCAGTGGCGCCAGGCAGTTGATATTAGTAGGCAGAATCCTTGCAGACAAAAGGAAGTCTAAGTTTAGCTGATTTTAATCCAGTTACCATGTACAGTAGGCTCTCCTAGAAGAAATTACGAAACACCTACTAGAAAATGTGAAAGAGATCAGTGAATGTGAAGTGTAGAGTCAGATATATAAGCGTATGAGATCATGAGGACACGCAGTCCAGTAGCAGGAAGTGATGCGTGGTGGATCTTGGAAGTGGACCTGGGTCTCCCTTAAAGGCAGAAGCTGAAGATCAGCCCGGACTAACTTTGTACAGGTCTTGGCTGAGGTCATCGGAATCAGGCTGGATACCAGCACGGCCTCCGTCACCTCCCCACTCCCCCTCCCACCCTGTTCCCACCTTACAGCGTGTCATGAACCACAAGCAGAGCTGACATCAGGGCGGGAGGCACCACTTGTCTGCATCTCCGAGAAGGTCCCCCGAGGAGTGAGACTTCCTGATCTTCCTGCATTAGACAGAGAATAAAGTTCACCAGACATTCCTTTGGCAAAGGAACCCGGTAAGAGTTGTTGAAGGATCCTTACTGTGCCTCCTGCCACGAGACAACCAGCAAGCTCTGTGCTGAGCCCTAGGCTGCCAGGTTGTCTGCTCCCTGCAGGCTCCTCTTGTGCAGGGCCAGGATGTGGAGGCCCCGGGTGTCCCAAAGCCAGCCTGTACCTGTCTCCTGGAGTTGCCTCTGCTGTGATTTTTCCAAGAAAACTACATTGAGGGCAAACCATGAGCCAAATACTATGCTAGGCATCAAGGACCAAGTTCTTAGCTATGTCATGATTTTTTCTTCTGAAAATCTTCCAGTAAGTAATTTTTGAGAGGGCATCTTTCAGTCGCTGAATAGAGAATTACCATAAATGAGTTCTACATTTCTGCCTTGGTTTTGTTAGTTGGAAAGAAATTGTTTGACTACTGAACCAAAGCAAGCCATAATGAATTATGTGACTTCACCTTCTCTGGATGCCTTGAGGTCCAGTAGAGAAGAAGCTTGTTCTCCAGCTCACAGTATTTTTGCCTTCCCTAAAATGACTCAATCCTGGGACCCTAGGGGCCAGTAATTCCCACTGACAGCAGTGCTAGTTGACAATTGGTCAGAAACATTCAGTTTTCTCCTAGAGGAGACCCCTCATGGTGTTACCATTCCTTAAGAACAATAGAATGTTGTCCTTCCTTTCAAAGCCTAAAGCCCCGATGAAAGATCCTGCTCTGATATGCTGCCAACCCAGTGGTGAGTGTTGAACAAGTTACTGTCCCTTGGCATGGCTTCTGCATCCAAGCAAATGACTTCTCAGAGGGGAAGAGCCAAACCCCAGGCCAGGAGTGCTCTTGGCCCTGGAGAGAAGCCAGGAGACACACCTTGGCACGGGGCTGTACACAAAATCCTGATCGGCCTCTGTGTGGGGAGGCCTTCTGGAAATCTGATGTTAGAAGCTTAGGATTCATGGCTCTGGAGTGCCTTGTGTATAGAAGATGCTCAGTACTGACTTGAAGCACTCGAGCAAGTCCTGGGTGAATCACACCTACTCAAAGGATAACACCACCCCAGCTTTTCTTTCTGCATTATTTTATTTTACTCCATATTTCACAAGTCCACATGTATGACATTGTGTCTTATTTTAGTTTTTCAGAGCTTAAAAAAATGATGTAAAAGATATGGGTTTGTTTTCTGTTTATCGTCTGATCACCAAATAAATTTGCAAAATAAATGTTTTACCAGCATTTATGATGGCCTGGCCTGATTTCTGTGTTGGGGGAGGAAGGTATAATCTCAGCAGTCCTCTGAGTTAGACTCAGGCCAAAGTCTCTCTGTTAAACTGAAAAGCCATTTTCTCAGTACTTCTTTTAGAGAAGGAAGATTCCGATTTTAGGAGATTGAGGTTCATTTTATTTCATTAGGAATTAAACAAAACACTAAATGTTCTCATGCATGTGTATGAGGTAATGATACGGTATAAGAATTCTGGAGGCCTCATCATCTGATTTTTAGGCAACTTTCTCTAATTTTCCATGCCTCGGTGTCCTCACTTATAAGATAGGATTAATAATAAAGCATACCTCATATTGTTGGAAGAATTAAGTGGGATGATAAAATTAAAGCATTTAGTGCAATTCTTGGCCAAGAGTATCTTCTCAATAAAGATTGGCTATAATAATTATCATTATTAAACATCATCACCATAAAAAAGACTAAAATTGATAAGCAGTGGATGAAATTCATTTTCCAGAAGCATTTCTGCCTGTATGTACCAGTCAGCCACACAGATTGTCTTTGTCAACGATTTAGCTTTATAAGGGTTTATCTAGTGCTGAGTGAAAAGTCTAAGCTAGAGTCATACCCAGCGCCTACAGCTTGTTCTCAGGCTGCCCCGGGCCAGGGGACAGATCCAGAGACAGCTCCCGTGGCCCTCTGGACTCATGTCCGAGGTGGCTAGGGACCTCTCACCATCCACTTCACCCAACCCTTGGAGAGTCAGGGACCTCCAAAGCCTTGATTTCTCTTCACCCTACATTATATTAAAAGTAATTCCATTATTTTTAAAAGATTTATTCATTTATTTGAGAGACAGCTGGCGCAAGTGGGGGGAAGGGCAGAGGGAGAGAATCTTCAAATAGACTCCCCACTGAGGGTGGAATCCAACAAGGGGCTCAATCCCACAACCCTGAGATCATGACCTGAGCTGAAACCAAGAGTCAGATACTTAACCAACTGAGCCACCCAGGCGACCAAAATTAATTCCATTAAAGGAGACTAAAAAGACATGACAATGTAACACTTGATTCTGGATCAGATGCTTTCTTATAAAAGAAAACATTGTTGGGACAGTTTGCACAACTTGATCAGGGTCTACAGATGAGCTAGGAGTAAGAGATGAATGTTAATTTTCCAACTTCAGTGGTTTGTGAAGAGAATGTCTTTATTTGTACTGAAGACACACTGAAGTTTCTGGTGGCGATAAGGCATGTCATTTTACTCCAAATGGTTCAGAGAGGAAAGAAAATGTTCTTTGTACTTGGCAATTTTTTTATAAGTTTGAGATGAGTTTGAAACTCGTAAAAGCAATTTTTAAAAAGTCACCCTGCTCTGTCCTGCATCTGTGTCTCATTGCTTCTTTTCCAGAAAGTAAATTTCTTCTAAATAAGTAGAGATCTGAGTTCAAATCCTGGATCTGTCATTTACTGGGTTTGCGATGCTACATTGGCTTAGCTTCTCTGAGGCTCCCCGCCCCCCATCTTGTTGTCCATGAAAATACTTGCTTTCATTTTGGGATGTTAGAATGTTAGATTTGGGGAGGGTTTTTGTTTGTTTTTAATGGGGCTAATTGAGGTCATGCATAACAGCATCTAGCACCCTGTCTTATGGTAGATGTTCTGTAAAATGGTACCTGAAGGAAAGTCGAGCAAACTTTTGCTGTCTCGACCCGGTGATGTCTCAGCTTCGACATGGTTTCACCCAGCCTGCAACTTGATTCTTGCAGTCTTAGCATTTCTGGTTCCTTTGAGGGGTGGGGGGGTGGAAACGGTTGCTCACCTGGCTCAGCTTCCTGGCCCCAGGCCATGCAGGCCTCCCACATGCAGCGCAGGATGTGGGACCATCACCTTGAGGACCTTATGGTGGATTTAGAAAAGGTGCAGAAAGCAAAACATTTCTTAACCTGAGACTTCATCTTTGTCCTGGCCTTCTCTTGCAGGACAGAAGGGGACATCCTTGGGCTGCTCCGTCCCCTGGGAGGTGGGGTTTAAAGAGGGGTCAGTGGCGAACTAAGTGTGTCCTGTGAACAGATTTCTCTCCGATGCCTTAAAGCGGAAGCTGTCCTGCAGGAGTCCCTTTCCAAAGGGGCTGTGATTCCTGCCTATGCCCCGTAGAGATGTAGGCGAGTGAAGGCTCCGGTCCACGGGGGGAGCCGCTGTGGGACACGGGTCTGGCCTCCTCCACCAGACTGAAGGCTCTGGTTTGCTGCAATCCTGTGAAGAGGAAAGCCCCAGAGGAAGAGGGGAGGCGGCTGCTCCTAGTGCCAGAAAGACAGGGAGAGCTTATGTGGTGTGGGAGAGAGGAGAGAGCCCACAGAAAGAAGCTGCTGCCCGCCTGCCGCACTTCCAGTGTCTCAGTTAAGCCTTGCGGCCCTGTAGGCCATAGGTTATGGCCGTACTCAGGACAGACAGGTAAGTGACTGGCTCAAGATCTCACAGCTACTGAGAGGCCGCGGGAATTCAAAGGCAGCCTCTACTCAAGAGTAAAGGCTTCCTCCCCTTTCCACAGCACCGTGCTGCCTCCCGGAGGCAACGGTGGACAGCCCAGCAAGAGCGGAAGTCTGGACGAGGGAATCGAGGGAAGGGCAAATGAGGGCCAGGTTAGCAGGCCCAGCGTAGAGTAGCTAGTTGGTAACACGGGAATAGTTCTAGAAGAAGGAGGGAGAGAACAGACCAGCTGGCCAGGGAGGGGAGGATGGGGGGCGCAGTGCGTCAGGCAGAGGATCGCAAGGAGGAATGCCTGCCTGCAGGAGTCAAAGCGGAGGCCACCGTGCCTCATTGTGTCCCTCTGCTCCCCGCCGCAGCCGCTTCGGCCCTCCAGGTGCTGACCTCTCCGACCGCACCTGTGCTCTGAAACCTTAGGAGTCAACAGCTCCAGATCGGAGCGTGCCCACGCCCCTACCCTCCCCCGCCCCCAGACACAGCCCCAAAGGCCAACAGCTCCTGCCTCCTAGCGTAGCTCCCCCGCCTCTGAGCCCTCAGGGTGCCCTGGCCTTGTCTCTACTGGAGTACTTCCCAGGTACGCTGGCATTCTATTTTTCCAATCTGCTCCTCCTACCCCCACCGCCAAGCTCCTTTCTGCTCTTGAAAGGAGAGCCCTAGGACGTGGAACTTGTGTCTTGTCATCCCCGTGTTCTCAGGGCTTACAGAATAGGGCCCGCCACACGGAATATTCAACAAGCTTTACTTAATTCAATACAAGTTTCTACCATACCTGATAGTCAACCTCTCAAGAAACACAGTTCTCTCAGTTGGTCAGACTTTCAGGGAATCACATCTCAGGGACTCTCAGTCCCTCACGACTGAATGTGTAAATGGAAATGGGAGGTGGACTAGCTCTTTTATCCCTGAAGCCTTTCCCCAGCTAAGCCAGGCCCAGCCAGGGCAGTTAGACTCAGGGACATGGAATGGTGGCTTTCTGGCCCTGGGGAACCACAGAAAGCAAGGCCCCCACACTTCGTGGCCATTCTTGTCCCCTCCAGCTGCAACGGTTACTTCCATTCTCCCATGGTCAGAAAGCCTCTGGAGTTTGAGTCTTAGCAACTACCAAATATGTGGTTAGTATTTGTTGAGCGCTAACCCGGTGCAGCACCCCAAGTGGGAATTAAAGCCACAATACATGAGACGGGGCTTTGGGAGAGCAGAAAGTTTTCATTTTGGCTTGCATTCCTCAGACATTCTGGCAAAGGGGCCTGTGCTGACCTCCCTACGTTGGGACAGACTTCCTTGCTGGGTAAGTCTATGGGAAAATTCCTCTTCCCTGGGATGGGAATGTGACCCGGTGACTGGGCGTCCATTAGAGCCAGGGGTGCGGGTGCACCTGCAGGGCCTCCCTCCTCACAGAGGGACCAGAATCCCATCTCTGCAAGTCCAGCCTGCACCGGCTCCACACCACAGCTGGGCTTCCTCCTGCTGGCACTGCCGAAGGGCTGCGCACCTGCATGTGATTAGGACTGGCAGACGCCCATGGCCTCGCAGTCCAAGGCTGCACGCTGGTGACACGTTGCAACGGAGGAGTTCCTCCCCAGATCCCTCCTCCTCCCGCACAGAAGAGTGTGGGATCCGCTGGGGCGCAGGAGCACGATGCACGCACAACCAGGTCAGGGGGACACCAGCCCCGGCAGGACAGCAGGTGGCACACATCCTCCTCGGCTGCTGGGCGGGGACAGGCAGGGGGCACGCAGGGCGGGTTGGGCGCACCAGCACCCACCGGAGAGGGCGCAGCGGGCAGGCAGCACCTCCCATTAGCGTCTGTCACTGTGGACCATGGACGCTTGCTCGCATCAGTGTTCGGGGACCCGGATCAACGTCTAAATGCTACCCCTGACTTTCCTTTCTCCCTGAAACTGCCCCTTGTCTTCTGACTCTGCATGCCCCTCACCACGGAATGCCAGGGTAAGCCACGTGGAGACCGAAAAAGAGGAAAATGAAGAACTGACCCAGGATCCTTATAAACAATCATGACAAGACTCCACACTCTTCGATGGCAGAGTCTGAAATCTTACACTTGAATGTACCTACCAAGTGAGTTACTTGAAAGGTGAACATGATTTTCTTCCAAAGAAAAAAGACTCCCTTATTTAGTAGTAATGAAATTAAGAAGCAAAAGGGAAGCAGACTTTCTTGATCTACCTTTCACCAGAGAGAGACAAACGTGACCACGGGGACTGGCGTTGACCCACTGCAGGAACAGCCGGCACTGCTCTGCAGGAAGGGGGCTCCCCCTGGCCGCGCCCATGTCCCAGAGGAGATAATTCTGGTACCAAGCCATTCCCGAGGGCAAGGCCCTGTCACCTTCCCCATACAGCTGTTCTGTCACTAATCCTCTCCCAGAAGTACGTGAGGAACAGATGAAATAGCTTTCTCCTTCCTGTGTTGCAGGAAAAAGTTGTGAGTGCCTGGTCCTCTCCCACCCGGTCTGGGAGAGGTCCTGAAGGATGCGAGGTGGTGCCACAGAGCACAGGTCGTTGGACTCGTCTGAAGAGTCCTGAGCAAAAGCGGCCACAGTTGCTGTCGGACTTTGTTGGTTTCCCTAAAATATGTAACGGGCCCTGCAGAGGAAGCTGCCGCAGTTGGGCATTGCTGTGGGCTATGGATCACAAAGGCCTCCCTGAGCAGCCTCAGAATGGGGGTGCTCAGGCTTTGCGGCCTGCTGTGTATGGAACAAACTCTTTCCACTCGGACTGTGTTTGCAGGACAACACTCACTCGCGACACATGGCGATGCTAGTTTTCTAAAGTAAAATGCTTTCTGCTGCATGTTGGCCCCTTCACCCCCGAACCCCAGTTTGGATACCTTCCTGTGCAGTGGCTTCATCCAGTACGGGCTGTGCCGTGTCCTACGGAGCCACACCAGTCACAAAGACCCGAAGCACGTGACAGCCTGAGCTGTTTCAAGGGGGAACGGTGGACATAAAGACCGACAGGCCCAGAGCTACCACGGAGCCCCGTTTCCGTGCAGGTGTCCTAACGCCTAAGTGGTCGGCTTCTGTTCTCAGTGCACAGCAGTGGGAGCAGACCACCAGAGAAAGCCTGAATAACAAGGCAAAACACAGTTCTCTAAAGGCCAGCCAGGAGCAGGTTTATCAATAAAATATTTAATCAACTTATCTGTACAAAATATTAAAATGGTTAATGTGAAGAGCATACAAGAGCACATTTAACAAATATATACTGCTATATAACTGTCAAGAAAAATAGAGATTGCTGTTTTACAGTTCATTTACATTCCAATATGTACAATCCATTTAAACTTGAGAATACATATACACAGTGGGTTTGTATGAGCCTTGAGCTCCCTGCCAGCCCGCCTCACAACATCAGCTCCTGCTGCCCCAGCCACCCCGCAGAGCAGAGGGGAGATGGCCCGGGCTCCAGCTTCCAAGCCTCAGAGCTCTGCTCCGGCCAAACCAGAGCTGGAAGACTACCGACAAGGAGATTTCAGCTTGCATTCAATGAGTTTACAATTCTCACCACCTGCCCCATCTTACTCCCGAGCCGAGCTGAGAAATAGTGGGTATCACTGCGAAAGGAAAGGGGCTTCAGCCCCCCAAAATAATATATTGTCTTCAGCTGCTGGAATGTGCGTATTGAGCTGTGATAGTATTGCTGTCACTTTGAGTTTTGCCCATTTCCTTAGAACCACAGCATTGGCGGCAGAGTCAAGGCACTGGCTAAGAGGCAGGGCGCCTATCTTGTCAGACGACGCTGCCCACACAGAGCGTGCACAAAGAGGGGCACGCCGTAAGCTGGTGCCCGTGGTCTGCGGCAACCTCTTGATATGTATTTAAAAAAAAAAAAAAGCTTCCCAAACTTTTCTGAATCCCCTATTCTCTGATGAACAGCAAGTTGCAGTCAGTATGCTAATCCTTGTAAAAAAAAATGTATTAACTTTTCATTTGGGGCGAAATACTTCCAGCTGAAAGACCTAAAGTGACTCAGTTATGACTCTTTGTCACAGAAAACACAGAAGCTCTTTGCACTACTGTCAAAAGTGGACTACAAAACAAAACACCCCAAACAACAACCACAACAACAAAACAGCCATTACTGTAAGGAAGCTTATGTTGATCTGTGACTTATCCGAGGTGGAGAAAGCCAGAGAAACTCCGCCTTCTAGAGTTTCTGTTCCTGGCTTGGAACACTCGGGGATTTCCCAGCCAGAAAATACATTCTTGCTTTCTTCCTGAACATGTATCATCATTTTCTAAACAGAATGCTGAATGGCTGGCTTTCCTTGGACTCTGACAGGCCCTGACCCGGAAATGTAAACTGCAAAGAAAAATAAGCCCTGCTTGCGGGTGCACCCCATCCTCGAACCAGCCTGCTCATCTCAAGCCGCACTGCTGCTGTCCCGAGCCCCCGGGGAAACCTGGGACGTGCGGGTCGTCTTGGGCCCTCGGCAGCCTTCAGTCACTTGGAGACAAGCACGCAGACCGGGAAAGGCTTCCCCTGCACATCGTCAGACTTGCTTCTCAGACTCCCTGGGCTGACAAGTCCAGGCTAGGGCTGCCCACGCGTGAAATCTATGAGAGGCCAGGCTCGCCGGGAAGCTGTGCACGGACAGAAGACGGCCGCACGCCGTGTGCAGGTGCACCGGGCCACCACGCCCCCTCCCAGCCTGCAGCCCAGGGACCGGCTTCACCGACTGGTTAGCCTCTGTGCTTCAAATGGGTTTGTGTTTGCCTCCAATTCAGCAGGATTCCCACGAATAAGCCTCACAGGGGATCTGCTTTCTGTGAACCATAGGCACACCTCAGCACCAGAAGGTTCGGACAAGGTTCTAGATTCTGGCCACCAAGCGGCCGAGCAGGGTGTAGGCTCAGCACAGGTATCTGCACCACCCCCACCACCCCCCCACCCCCGCTCTAGCGGCAGGAGCTGGGTGTGGTTGCTGCCACTGCCCGTCCGACGGAGCAGTGCAGAGAGGATTGTGCAAAGAAGGACAGCCACCGGCCCACCTTCTGCCTGGCCAAATCTCCAGCTGCCCCAGGGCCACGCTCCTGTTCGCCAACAGCTCAAAAGATGGTGGAATACAGATGCAGAAACCAAGCAGCTAGCCACATCCCGGCAGGTCTGTACTACCGAGCAGCAAGGTGCCCCAGACTCACTCGACCATCAGAAGCTGGTCCTTGTTTTTCTCAACGACTTGTTTCAGCTTCCTATCACCGACTTACAGCAAGGAGAGAAAGTTTCTGCACGACAGCTCTTACCTGGTGGGCCTGTCTGGAATACAGAGCTTCTAACCTGGCGGAAGGAAGTGCTCCCTAGACCAGCGTGCAAAGCGGTCCTGCCAACAGACCCCCTGACTACAGAAACACCTCTTTGCAGAAGTCTCCGTGCACACTGAGCCCTCTTGCCCTTGTAGGGGGATTCCAGGGGGAGACACCAGCCCCTTCCTTTGCATGCCCTCACAGCCACAGATGCTGCAGGGGCCTGAGGACTGCTCCCTGGGGGTCGGCACAGGCAGGAGCAAGCGGTCCATCGCCCACCAGTCGAGCTGCTCGGAGGGCGTGCTTGCACTTTTCAACAACTCTAAGCACAATTGGAAAGGCAGACCAGCTTTTCAGTGACCTCACACTCTGACTCCACCGTTCCCTGGGTTGCTCCGCCGAAAGTGCGGCTGCCACCGTGAAGCGCCAACCCAACTCTGTGCAGTCAGAAGGCCTATGGCCAGGTCCCAAGCCGGCTTCAAGCACGGCCCCTGTGCCGGCCATTTTGGGGCCGGGGGCAGGGGAGAAGCCCAGAGGCTCTGGTGACACTGGGTGTACGCACATCATGAGCAGAGGATCCCTGAACCAATAAGCAGAGCCCACACAGCAAACGTCAGGCCCTCGGTCACCCCCATTGATTTACTAAGCCAACCTCCAACCCTCTTCCTACAGCTACATCTGGGTAGGTGACTCCACATAAGGGACGTGCGGCCTTCCTGACAAGAACAGGCTTCTCTCACCTTGAGCCCCTTTGGGATTTAACTAATTTAACAGATTAAAGTCCAAAATTGGCACAAAAGGAGGAAGAATCTTGCTCCAGCCTAAATGGCCAGAAGGCTCTAAGGACAAAAGGCAGAGCTGTCTGAAAAAATTATAAATAACCTCTTTTGACTCCTCCCTGTTTCTTAATGTTAAACTCCACCACCATTTTTCACAAAATGGTGAGAAAAAGCAGTTCTCAAGGTGTCCAGTCCTGAGTCACTCCTCCAGCAAGCTGGACCAGACATGGGCATGGCAGTGAGGAGGGGGTGGGGGCCCATGGGGACCTGCTGAGGCATGCCACCTTTACTACAGGCCTGCTTGCCTGGTCCGGGGACTCTGGGACAGCCCCGGGGCCACGCCAGGCTGCCGACAGGGCCTGGGCTTGCTTGCTTCCGCTGCTCCCACAGAAGCACCAGCAGGAGGCAGCAACCCTCCCAGGATTGCGTCATAGAACAATCTCGGCAGGCCTGGCCCTACCCACCCTTACAGCCCCTCACCTGGAACACAGGAAAGGTCGTGGCTTTGGTGAACTGAGCCCTACCCACGAGATCCTGGGCTCCCCTGCACCTTGCCATGACCCAGGTGGAAATCAAAGCCACATACATGAGGTACCAACAGAGACCAGGGATATAACACACACACACACACGCACACGCACACGCACACGCACACGTACACACAGGCAGGAGCTGTGATACTTGTGAGAAGTGGCTCTGGGATGGGGATGGGACCCTTTCCAGGAAGAGTCACATCTGCTCTGCCTTTAAACTATGTTAGTGGGCTTTCGGGCCAACTAGAATCCTAGAACCACAGGACTGGAGAGCTTCCCCTTTTACAGGGACTGAAATGGAAGCTCCGGGTAGGGAGGTGGCTGCCCACGGTTGTCCCAGACCTCTCAGGAGGCACGGTGGGGAGCTCTAGCACTCAAGTGACTCAAGTGACCGTGCATCAGGCAGACAGCAGGCAACAGCGTGGGGCGGTTCCCTCCTGGGTATGCAGAAGGCCGCAGACACACCAGTGCAGCTCAGACACACTTCAGAGGGATCTAGTTCTCTCCCATCTCTCCCAACATCTTCCAACTGCTGGGTTCACTTGTCAGCTGCCTCTCTTCCCTTCCCAATCCAGACCCCTGAGGGGACAATGCAGGTCCTTCCCTGCCAATGACAGATGGCTGCCTTCCAGACCCTCAATCCTCCCAGCCCACTGGGCACCTGCTTGAAGCCTCCTGGCCCAGGCCCACTGAAAGGGCCCTGCTTTCTCAGCCCGGGAAGGCTTCTGCATCCCCACCGACATGCTCTCAGGAGATCAGCGAGGCCCCCATGACGTCTGTGTCCCAGAGACAGCTGTAGTTGCTGGCTCTTCTTCTCACCCCATTTTCTGGAGACCAGATTCAAGCAAGGCAAGAGCCTGCCTTTTTCTGTGCACAAGCTCCTCTTGGAAAGAATTCAATTTTTCTCCCTGCTTTAAGAAGAAAATCAGTCTACAGTCCTGGGTTATTTTCTGCTATGAGTTTCAATAAAATTACAAACAGGTAAATGACTTGTAGAATTTGAGTTACACTCTGATTACATCCACAGGGTGGTCCGCACTCCCTTCAGCACTGACAGCAAGGTCCCTGCTCCTGCTGACACTTCCAGGAGACTGTCCTGGGAGCAGTCACCGCACTGGGTTTGCCAGATTTGACTCGACATCACACAATCCATGGCTCTTCTTTTCCCCATGCCACTGCGGTAGTAAAATGGCGGCACACTAGGATGAAGGGGGGTCTGTGTGTAAGGAATGGGTAGAGCTCAAGCTGAGACAACAGAGCCTGACACCCTCTCGGGAGGACACAACCCTGCTGCTTGGAAAGCCAGAATTCAACCAGGCAAGTGTTCGGGCATCGTGTCTCCCTTAACACAGAAGCCTGGCTTCCAGCAGCACTGACCAGACTGTCTTCGTGTTTAGCAGACCCAGCACCAACCCCCTTGGGCCTCAGCTGGCCCACCCTGTGCTCTCCAAGCAGGGATGCCCACCCTATTCTCTAGCAGGAAGGAGTGGTTCACATGGTCTCAACTGGAAGTGCCCAAGTCTTCCCCAACAAAATGGAAAATTCGCTGGACTTGAGGAAGAATATTGTGGTGGCCCCAGACCCAGGGGGTCCTGAGTTGGGAAGGGGACACTCCTTTCGCTCACAGTGCTGACACACTTTAACCCTGCTTGCCAGCAGCCAGCTCTCCGGAGGGTAGGGACTGGGGCTTCTAGCTGCGTGGCTTGGCCCCGCATCCCCCCCACCCCCCACCCAGAGGACAGCCAGTACAGGGCACTCCCAGCTGTGGCCGGTAGGATCCTTCTCCAAATCCTGGCAAAGCGGCTCGAACCCCATCACAGTAGCAAAAACACGTCTGCTTCTACATGCAGTGGCCCTTCTGCTGTCATTTTTACAAAATGTGACACATCTTCTCCCTTCACCTACTTTTAACTCTGAGATGCCAGAGGCCCAAGCAGAGTTGTGGCAGGCACAGGTGGTCCCCCGGGGGGCGAGAGGCAGCTCCAGAGCAATTCCCGGAGGCATTGCTTCTAGTCGGTAAACAAGCACACACTGAGGACATCTGAGACCATCCGAGGAACTGTCACTGCCTATGGCCAACCCCCCCACCCCCCAATGCAGCCGGGACCTCCAGATGCAGGAAGATGCCTACTTTCTACACCACTTACAACACAACTTGGTAGAAGGAGGTCATCAGGAAAAAAACAAAACAAAACACACACAGAGAAAATGGACATTTTTTTTCCTGCCACAAAAAGCTCAGGCTAAATCAAAACAGGTCTTCTCAAAACTTTGTTTTTCCTAGTCACTAAAAAAGAATCAAAATGTTTCCTTTTGTCCAGGATATTAAATAACCTAGAATTTCTTCAAAGTATAGCTAGTTTTTTCATTAACTCCCTTTCTAAAACTTCAAATACTACAACTTTTAATATTTTAGGGTCATTTTTTTATTCTTCGCTATGACAGAGCAATCACCATGCAATTATTAAAAACAGCTTAGAAAAGCGAAGCTTCTCTGGCAAAATCCATAAATGTAAGGGGACCACAGGTCACTGAAATTGGGAGGAAGTGTACCATAGCTGCCACCTCGGGAATTTTGTTTGTGTGTTTTAACCTAAAGGGACTTGCGTTTTCTCATTATTTATAGCTACTCAGATAACCACAGCATATAAATTCACATTGTAAATGTATTTTCTTTTCCTTTGGGGGAATTTTAGGGGCTAGAATGGACTCAGGTGGGGCCCTTAAGTAAAGTAGCTGTATCTAAATCCTTAGTGTTCCTCCTCCGTGAATGTTTAATCACTGAGAATTAAAATCTGTACAACTCATCTGGACCTTAGCATCCAAGACAAGAAGGATGGAATGGATGCCTTTCTCAGGGACCCCAAAGGTGAAAGCCCAACACAGCCTTAAAGAGGAGTACTCAGGAGGGCTGAAGGGGTTTTCAAAGAAGCCCTGGGAGCCCCAGACAAGTGGAATCCAAATTGTTTCTCATTCCTCTCTCAACCACTTACACAAGGCCACAAAGGACTCCGGGGCAGAAATGAACCAAATAAAACAATGTAGGCTGGCATGTTCTAGCTTCCCTAGACAAGGACCGGCAGTCCTACCATCAAACAAGACAAAGACAGGATTGCGGGAAGAGGCTTCCACCTCTGCCCTCCCCTCTGCACCAAAGCCCCGCCCTTCTGAAGGGGCCACAACAGCCGAGCTGCAAATGCCCCTCTACATTGGGGGGGGGTGGGGGGAGCGGCTTCCTCCTGCTCTGAACCACTGGGTTGTGGGGAGCTGAAATCTCACAAAAGCACTTTTGTGTAGCTTCACTTCCCGTTACTATCACACTGCCAAAACCTACAGCAACAACACAGTGAAAGCGTGTAAAAGCCAACAGACTTGATAGCTAAGCGCAAGCACATGTTGGCCCATTCTGAGCACACCATTTGGAGAGGGTTGCGCCTACCTGGCAGACAAGCCTGAGTCTTCTGCAGAAGCCCGCCCCAGATGCCTCCCCGCCTCTTTCAAAGCCCTAAGAGCCTCTTTCCCAGCTCCTTAGCAAAACCTCCTGGCAGGTCTCTAGGAAAAGGCACAGCTGCCCACCTTCCCCCATTCCCAGCCCCTGCACTAAGCCTCCTCCTCAGCACCCCCCAAGGCACTGCCACCACGTTGAACTGCCCAGCCTAGGAGCTTCAGAACCTGACACATGCCATCCCACCCCCAAGTTCATATCAGTTCAGACTGGCAGTTTACAACCTCTCCTCCATTTCACTCCTCCCCAAAAGAAAAACATTTTTTTTCCACATTCTAGATCATTCCCAATTGGAACTGATTTTTTTTAAAAGGGTAGTGCTGACCTTTGCAAAGATCTGGGTAGTTCCACCATGAATTCTTTAGGACAAATGTTCCCTTTCAAAACTGAAGAGGCACGTTAGATTTTTTTTTTTTAATTAAAGAATAAACATGCCTTTTTGCAGCGGTTCCTTTCCAGAGTAAATGGCCTCCGTGCAACGCAAACCTTGGGAAAGGGCATGACAGCCGTTCTGTCCGTCCCAGGTGCAACACCAGGCACTCAGCCACCCAGAAGGGCGTTCCCCCACACTCAGCCACAAACAAAAACGGGTGAGATATAACTTACTCCAGTACCTCCATTAATGCATCCATTCTGGAACCCCCAATTCCCTAACCCATTTCTACCCGATTTAGTGCCTGTTATTGTAACATTAACACAAACAGCATCCTCTCTCCAAAAGGGGGCGGTGGGTGCGATGGTGCGTTTGCAGAGTGAGTACACATTCGGTAGCGTCAGGTCGTCTCTTCCCAGGGCTTTGGGTGCTGCCCAAGGTAAATGTGTGCATGAGTGAACGAGTGTGTGGGTGTGAGTGCTGGTGTGAGTGTGAACGTGCGCTCGCCCTCCACCGTGCGGGCCCGGGGCTAGTGTCCGATGCGTACCCACGCTCGGCGACAGACCCCGGCCGCAGCTGCTCTTCAGCAGGGGGTCCTCGGTGGCGCGGCCGCCCCCTCCCCGGGCCCGCAGGCTACCTGCAGCCGCACGCCTCCACCACCATGTCCTCGTACTGCTTGTAGACCACGTTGTTGGCCGCGTCGATGTAGAGGATGCTGATGGGGCTGAGGCGCGCGGGCACGCAGCAGGAGGCCGGCGCCGCGTCGGGCGCCATGGAATTGAGCAGCGTCTGAATGATGGCGTGGTTGGTGGGCTCAAGGTGCGAGCGCAGCGGGAAGTCGCAAACGCCCTCGCAGTGGTACGCCTCGTAGTCCAGCGGCGCGATGATCCAGTCGTCCCAGCCCAGCTCCTTGAAGTCCACGTGCAGCGGCCTGCGGCTGCAGCGGCTCCGGCCCCTTCGCCCGTGGCCCCGGCCCGCGCCCCCGCCGCTGCCCTGCGCCGCTCGCGCCCCGGCCAGCGCCGTCCGCCGCCGCCTGCGACCGCCGATGACGGCCGTCGGCGGCCCCGTGCCGGGTCCCGGGTCGGGCGGCGGCTCCGCCGCCAGAGCGGCCCCGAGCGCGCGGGCCTGGGCGCGGATCTCCCGGAATAGGCTCCCCTTCCTCTGCGTGCGGGAGGAAACGACAAGCAGAGCGCGCTCTTCCGCCGCCGCGCGGCCCCTGCCCGGTGAGCCAAAACCCAGCAGCCGCAGTGCCAGCGGGCCCCGCGAGGGACCGGCCACTGAGCGCAGCAAGAGGCAGAACGCACGAGTGGCGCGCGGCTCCTGGCGGTGGCGCCGCACGGCGTCTGCCACGTCGAACACCTCCCAGCGCGCTCCGGCCAGGGGCTGGGCGGCCCGCGAGTGCAGCAAGCGGGGCGCTCGGGCGGCGCCGGGGCACGTAGACAGCAGGAGCAGCGGCGGGGGAGTCGCGCCGCCAGGGCCCAGCTCCGGGGACTCGTGGCGCAGCACGCGCAGCTCGGCTCCCACCACCTCGTCGGTGTCGGGAAGGCTGGACACGTCGAACAGGAAGCTTTGGCCGGTCTCGGCGGGCGATTCGTCTGCAGGAGTCGGGCAGAGACAGAGAAAGAGCGCGGTGAGAGCGGAGAGCGGAGTCCGCACTCCCGGCCGCGGGGCCTCCAAACTGCAAAGAGCCCCACTGCTCGGGTTGCGGGAGCGAGCCCGCGGCAGGCGGCGCCCGCCGGCGAGTCCCGGCCCAGCCAGAAAGCTGCCAGCCTTCGCCCTATCGATTATCGGGACCGGGGCTTCGGTTCATCGAGCCAAAGTTCTGCCACCGCGACAACCCACGGGCATTCACTTATCGCCGAGCCCCGGGGCCAGGACCACACCCCTACACCGGATGCCACTACAGTTCCGCTGCCTGACCCAGAGCCACGGGTTTGCGGGGCCTAGGTCGGAAGCCAGACTTTCGGGCGTGTGGCGGGGCGAAGGCCGGGTGAGCGCCTCAGAAGTCCTGAGCCTCTTCCAGGGTCCGCAGGCCAGGCCGAGGTCCCGCGCTGGGCCGGGACTGCTCATTATTGCCCGGCTGAGGCCACGAAGTCTCGGCTGTGCGAAAAGGGAAAATTCGTGTCCCCTGAAAACTTTGCTCCTTGAGCTACCTCTCTTCCCCAGCTCAGCCTGGACATCCCTGCCGGCCACCATCTCCCGTGCAGGCTGGGCCTTGCGTGCGAGTCGTCCAGAGGGGAACGCGTTAGCGGGGCTGCAGACCCTCTGGCGCATCCAGCCTCCCGGCTATGCTGAAGGGGAGCTAAGGCCCAGATAGGGAGGGGCCCCGGCTCGGCCCAAGGTCTCCTAGCGGTGAGCGCGGCTGGTGGCGATGGGAAACTCCTGGCTTAGCTTCTCCCGGCTTTCCGCGACCTCCGCTGGAGGAGGGAAAGCGGCAGAGGAGGGCAAGGAAGCTCCTCCGAAGGGTTGGGGGCAGCCCAGGACTGCCTGCCTTGCTGCACTGAGGGCAGCGGTTCAAGGAGGTCTCGCCTCCAGGACCCACCGATCCTTTGGCATATTCTTTCCCTCCGTTATGCCTGCTCTCTCAGAGTTTGGGGGTTTTATTTCTGGCCATGGGCACTTTTTTTCTTCTGGGGCTCAGGAAAAAAAAAGTTGAAATTCCACCGAGCAGCAGATAAGGAGCTCCCTTTGAAGAGGGTCATATGGTTTCGTTTTGCCCCAAACTCGGAGAGACTGCGCAGACTGCCCCACCACTGGAGATTTGCTCACCCACCACTGCCCCCGCCGGCCCTCACCTCCTGAGGTCCGAAGTCTGGGCTCTGCCGGTGGCTTCCGGGGGCCTCAGGTAGCCCTTCTCCAAGTTGAACCACAGAGTGGAGAGGGAGGGAGGCCCAAAGTGCTCGCCAAGTGCGGCCTCCTCCCTGCCACTGCTCTCCCCCAGGGCTCCCTGGAGCACTTTTCCTGAGCTGCCCCTACAGCATCTCTCTGCTCCAGGGTGCCACCGCCGCTGGCCCTCCTTCCAGAAGGAGGAAGGAAAGGTGCCCTCAGAGCCTTGCCAGCCAAGCAGAGCTCCACAGGAAAAGATTTAGCTCAGGCTGAGGCTAACAGTAGGCCTAACTCTACCTAAGAAAGAGCAGCTGGTGCCTCTGCAGCTCAGAGTCCTGCACACCCATCTGTCCTCTATCCCGTGGGCCCGCACAGCAGCCTCAGGCCTGGGGCCTTCCCTGGCCCTGTACACCAGGACTCAGGCTTGGTAGGAGTACCCCAGCATCCAGTCCCGGGGGCCTTCAGAGAATGCTTGGGAGTTCCCGCTGCCCCGGAGGACCATATGGGCCCAGGATGTCCCAGCACCCAAAACAAAGCAGTCTGTGTGTAGGCATCGTGTGTGTGTGTGTGTGTGTGTGTGTGTGTGTGTGTGTGTGTCAGAGGAGGTGGGTGATTTGGTTACTGCACCACCTCTACCTGCTTTTCCAGGCTAGGGTGTGGGGTGCGCGCCAGCAGATCCTCCCAGGCTCAGCCTGTCTGCTGCTTCCCTTCCAGCCCTATTCCCCTTTCTTTCCCTCCTGCCTTCCATGCTGGGTCTCTGGCTGGATAGAATTAAGGCCAACATTACTTGCATTTCCGCCTGAAATTAGTTAAATTTTCCCTATCTGTCTGCTTTAATGACTTCAATAGAGATTAATAAAATCCAGATGACACACAGCAACCACCACAGTCATACCCACGTCCTACCTTTGAAGGACCCAGGGCAGAATAAGGTGGGGTGCCTGCTCCCAGCGAGGCCTGCATTCCGGCAGGGGCTCACTGCCCATCCTCTCCTCCTCCGGTGCCTGGAGTCCTCCACCTCTGGTTGTCCTGGGGCGGCCCAGGCACCCATAGCCACACAGCTCCACCCTGACACAGCCTGCCCAGAGGGGACCTCCGTGTACCTGGTGATGCCACCAGCCTCTCCCGGGGCCATTTACTTCAGCCTGCCTCTTTCCCTCATTCCCCTGAGTTCCCCCCAATTTATGCGGCCCCTAGGAGACTAGAAGCTGCAGAGTTTGCTGCAATGAAACAGCCGCGGCCACCACCATCATCACTGCGCCGTCCCTCTCGGCCCGGGCCCCTTCTTGCTTCCGATCCTGCCTCTCCTCGAGGGGACCCGCCGGCCGGCAGGGCCAGGGCAATCAGGCGGAGGGACGGGCTCAGCCCCGAGAGCTGCCGCGTCTCTCGCCACAGTCCAGCGGGTTCGGGTGCGTGGGCCTCGGCGGAGTTTCCACCACCTGAGGCTGGGGCGTGGGGGGGCCGCGCCCCGAAGGGTCTGGAGCTGGGGCTCGGGCTCTGGCGGTGGCCTCAGCCTAGGAGCGGACAGGACGGACGGGCGCAGAAGAGGCGTGAGTACCTTGGTTCGCCTGGTCTGCGAAGCCGGTGATTGTGTCCGCGCGGCCGTGGCGGCCAGAGCCCGAGGTGGAGGCGGCGGCTGCCCCGGCGGGAGCCCTCCCGGCCAGGTTCCGGTAAAGCGACATCATGAATTGGTGCGGCACCACCGAGCCGTTCCTGAAGCCGGAGCCGGCGGCCCGGCGCGCGGCGCGGGCTCCGGGAGCCGCGGTGGCCGGGGCAGCGGAGACGCCCGCAGCCGGGGCGAGGGTCCGCCCGCCGCCGCCGCCGCCGCCGCCCCCCGGACTCCCGACCGGCCCTGCCCCCGCCGCTCGCAGCACAGCGGCCGCTTCGAGCCCGTCGCGGGGCCGGCAGGCGCTCAGCAGCCAGAGGCACAGCGCGGCGGCCGCGCTCAGGTCCATGGGCTCCGTGGGCCAGGCGGGCGGGCGGCGCGGGCTCCGTGGCTCCGGGAAGTCCCCCGGCGCCTTTTGAACATAGTGTTTAATAATGGGGGAAGTGTGCGCAGCAAGTCGCGGCCCCCCCTACTCTCCCACCCCACCCCCGCCCAACGCCCGGAGCAGCGCCCCCTGCTGAACACTGGAGTGGCAGCACCGCGCCCCCCACTCCGGCCTAACGCGGAGTCCGGGACAGGAGCCTCCTCCCGGCGCCGTAGTGCTTCGCCCCCACTCTCGGCTAGCAAGTGTTGACCCGCCGGTGGCTCCCGCCACAAACCGGGGCCCCGCCCTCCTTCCCCACGGCAGTGCGACCCCCCGCCGCCCACGCCGCGCCCCAGCTAAACGCGCCCTCCGGAGTTAGAGGCTCCGAGGCATCGCGTGCACCAGCCCAGCTTCGTCCCCACTCCCCGGCGGAGTAGCAGCACCCGCCCCCTGCCCGCTCCAGTTCAGGGAGTGCCCGAGACGCCAGGGGTGGGGCCGCGGAAGGGCTCGGCCCCGCCGGTCCCTGCTGGGACCGGCGGGGCCAGGACGCACCGAGAGGCCACCAGGGCGTCCAGAGGCCACAGGGGCGCGCAGGGCTGCCACAGAGGCGCGTTTCTCATCACCGGTTCGAAGGCTGCCCAGCCTGCCACAGCCTCCAAAGACCGGAGCGCGGGGCCGGAGCGGGGGTGGGGACCCGGAGGGAAGAGCGGGCTAGTGGCTGGAAGGGCAGGTCGGAAAGACAGATGGACGCGGATCGACAGTCGGAAAGCAAAGGTCTGGGCGGAGAACGTGCGCTTAAGGTGGAGCCAAAACCTCAAAGGAGCGCAGGAATTACGGAGGCAGCCCCGGGTTGATGAGGGGACTCCTGCGCGGGAGCGTCGTTCCGAGTTCATTTGTGCGTCGAAAGTGATGACCTTCCGCCCTCCTTCTAGGGAGGCCGGTCAACGGAAACGGGCTACCTGGTATGTTGGGGCGCGGCCAGAAGCCGGGAGGGCGGGCGGCCGAGAGCCCCAGGGTGGTGCCTCCGTACCGCTCTGGCCGCGGTGATGGGTGATGGGTGGAGGGGACGCCCAGCGGCCACGGCGGCAGCGGCACCCCGGAGCGCACTGGGTTAGGGTAGGGAGGTGGTTGACCGATACTGATCGGTTCAGCTACACCGCAGCCCGACATACCCAGTGCGGGAACATCCAGCGGATGGACGAAGTCCTGGTAGGCAGACAGAGGGCCTGAGCCGGACAGACCCTTGAAGCAGCGCAGATGCGTCCTTTATCCTTTAAAATTTCATTTAGTACTGAACTTGAAATCTAGACGGTCACTTTGAGTGGGTGACCAGCGTCAACACGGTGCCATAGGACCCAAAGCCGAGGGAGTCCCGAGTCTCTCCCGGTTGCGCCACACTGACCCTCGGAAGGGGTTTCGGCCCAGGGAGTTCCCCGGGCGGATTCCAGCCCAGGCTCGGTGTTCCCCTGCACCACTGCCTGGTCCGGAGCGAACTCCTCAGTCATCGCCATGCGGGCCACCTCAGAGACGCCATGGCCTTCATCTGGGCACTTTGGTGCACCTATCACCATCGAGGTCGTGTTGGGGCAGGAGTGGTCTGGCCAGGGGCCACTCCTCCCGCACCCCAGGCCCATCCGGTGGGCAGAGGAGAAAGAGCTGAGATTATTGTGGGAAGGTGTGGTTGGGAACGGCAGTGCGGGGCTGCCAGGACAAGGGCTGCATTAACCCACCCTGCTTTGGGGACTGAGGACGGAGTGCCAGCGACAAGGCCTTGGTCCCAGGTCTCCCTCTCTGGGTAGTGCTGGTACAAAGGGCCCTGCAGAAACCTCCAGAGCATGCCCCTAGAGACCCCAGCCAGGGGTCTCCGCCATTGCCAGTGCTGGGGCCCTGCTGTCTTTCTCAGCTCCTTCACCCTACAGCCACAGGGGAACAGTCTCAACTGATTATGATTTGCACAAACACCCTGGAACCCTGGGCTGAAGTCAGTAGTGCAAGTTCTAGTCCTGGCTTTGACCTCGTAATAGCAAGGAGAGAATGGAAAGGTGCTGGCACAGACGTGGTATAGCCTGTGCCAAATAAACATGTGTGGATTATGTGTGAGTCCCCTGCCCTGTGGCAGTCCTTGGGCTTAGGAATTAGTACTGGGTTGGAATCCCTGCATTGCTGCTGCCCCAGTGGGAGCAGGCCACTTAGCTTCTTCGAGACCAAATTCCGTCATCTGTACAATGGGAGGATTCTCACCTCGGGGAGTTGATGTGTGTCCAGGATAACAGGCTGGCACGGACGAGGCTCAGTAGCCTTGCCCCCGACCCGCCCTGCACCTGGTCTGTTCTGGGGCCCAAGGGTGATGATGGCCCCAGAGAGGAGCAGCTTGTAGGCACCAGAAAGGCTCTGGAAAAGACTGCCTGCCCGCTGTCTTTGCTTGAACCAGGACTTAACCACTCTCACCTGTGTTTCTTGTCTGTAAAGTGAGGTCATCATTCATTCCTTCGTCATTTATCCATCCCCCAATTCATTCTTTCTTTCCAGTAAATACTCACTGCCAGTAGCCTTCTCTGTGTTGCCGGTCCAGCGATGCACAGGTCGGATGCATGGGAAACCAGGGCTGGGGGGCTTTCCAATCAGCAGCAGAGGACACCCTAGAGCTGAGCCCAGAGAGGAGCAGGGCACAGGGCCGCCTGGGCCCCGTCTGGCTCCCTGTCCTTCCCCTGAAATCGTGACAGTAACCCTTTGTTCTCTGAATGCTGGGCACCGTGCCATCTGCTCAGCCTGCCTCATGTCACTTCTTTGCCACCGCTGCTGTCTCCCATGAGGTAGGGATGGTTATTCCCCTTTCGTAGACAAAGACGGTAGAGCTACAGAGAAATTAAGCGCCTTGCGCAGGGTCACCTGCTAAGTGGCAGAGCCTGGAGTTGCCAGCTGTTTTTGCCCAACCCTTGGCTGCCCATGGGGGAGGCAGGCATGGGAAGGACTTGGTCTGTAATACCCTCCCCAACCCCGGTGAACAGGCAGAGGGCCCTGCCTTTCCTCTCTAGCTCTCTGGAAAATTCTTGGCAGAGAATAAACTCCCTGGTCCGGTGCAGGTGAAGACCATGACAGTGTCACCCTGGGGACTCCTTCCTGCCACTGCTGCTGGCTAGGAGCTCACGACATCTGCTGTGGAACACATCCTGTCCTCCCGGCTTCAGGGCCACAGAGCTCAGAGCAGGGCGGGCTCGCAGGAGCACGTGCTCCAACTGCTAAGTTTCCATGATGTGACCTGATGGCCCAGCGGGTCAGGCCCACACACACGGGGCCTGACCTGATCCCTGTCTCTGGATGTCTTGGGGCCCAGGACTAAGTATCTGTCTGCAGTGAAGACGGTGCCCTCCCACAGGAGAGAGAAATGTGAGACCAGCAGTTTCTAGTCCTCCATCCCTGACTCTCCATCCCTGTGAAGCTGAGCAGGTGACCCTCGGTGGGCGCACAATGCCAGGCTGGACCAGGCATGCTTGGGGCCTCCTCTTGGGGGATGGGGGAGCCTTTGGGGGGTGGGCCGGGCAAGAGGGAGCTTGCACTCCCGGCCTGAAGACTCAGAAGTCGTGTTCTTCATGACGCTTTCGAAGGGAGTTTCCTCTGTTCTCTGTGTTGCCCCAGAAGTCACTGGGAAGCTGTGGATGAGGCCCTGAGGCCAGTGCAGGAAGTTCCAAGAGGGCTGCAGAAAACTTCTCACTTCCGCTCATCAGTCTAGTGACCGCTCCCTGACCCCCCAAAATCCAGACTCCAGCTGTCTCCCCTTCAGAGAGAGGAGGTGAGACTGGCTGCAAGGGGGGGAGAGGGTTAAAAGCAGCCTGGTGGTTGGGGTGGGTGTTCACTGACTGGGGTGGGCAGAAAGGGTCCCCACATTCTCACCTCCAGACCCGGCCCGTGGAGAGCACTTTGCTCGTCCTCTGTTCCTTGCAGAAGCTGTGTGCTTTCTCAGAGCACCAGGACTCTGGTTCAGGTCACAGAATCCCAGAACCCAAAGGCACATTTTGAGTTATTTGGGCCAATGTTCCACACCATACCTGAGTGATGACAAATTGTGCACCTGTAGAGATGAGAAGCCCCCTATCCCACGCACCCTTCTGAGAGTTCTGAGTGTGAGCAAGTTCTCCACACTGCACCTGTGATGGCCACGACAGCTCTCAAAGGGAGGTCACATGTCATCCGGAGCACCAGCCTGGCACGCTGGATCGATGCCCTTTAGGAAGTTACATTTGACCCTTGAACAAGGCAGGGGTTAGGTGTCATCCCCCTACCCCTGCGCAGTCAAAAATCTGAATTTGTTTTCTCACTCCCTCACAACTTAACTATGAATAGCATCCCACGGACCAGGAGCCTTGCTGATAACATAAACCGTCAATTTTGGTTATCACACACGTTTTGTATATTACATGTATTATGTACTGTATTCTAACAATAAACCAGAAAAAAGCAAATGTCATTGAGAAAATCATAAGGAAGAGAAAACACATTTACAGTACTGTCCTGTGTTTATTGAAATAAATGCAGATACAGGTGGACCCATGCAGTTCAAACCCTTGTGGCTCAAGGGTCAGCAGCTGCCCTGGATCCCGCCAGCTAGAGCCTCCTCGTAGTGACCTTCAAGCACCAGGAATTGCACTGGCCCCAGCTGCAGCCTGCTCAGCCTTGAACAAGGTCTCCTGCCACACCAGACACCGGGCCTCCCGGTCTGATGATAGGAGCACCGGAGGTCCCTCAAAGGTGGCCTGCTCCTCGGCTTCTGCTGTCCACAGAGAAGCCAAGTCTCTGGGAAAGGAAGCAATCAGCGCTCTGTTCTTTGGCCTTGAACCGTCCAGGATGGCGGGTCCCTTCTGTGATCCTGTGCCTTTGCTGTCCATGCAGCTCAGCTGGTCTCATCCCACCTGTGCCTCAGGCGCCCTGTAGATGAGGCAGATGAGGGCTCAGCCTCTGCCCTGCCCACCAGGCAAGCCAAGCATTATTCTGGAAGGGTTCTGGGTCCCTGCAGCCAAGCAGTATTTTGGAAGATAAAAGAGATGCCCCCTGACTGTGACTGGTCGAAGCTCCTGAGAGTCTAGAGACCAGAATCCAAATCCAGCCCCTAACCTGGGGCTGCATGTCCCTCAGCCCTTCCTGGCAAATGCACAGTGAGGTTGACAATCAAATGGCCACCGTGGGTGCAGCTGTGAGAGGTGGAGAGCCTGTGAGGGTGGGGCCCACTGCCGGGGACCCAGCCAAGAGCCTTCCTCAGTCTGGACCCACCATGGCCCCCGGCCTTTGCAACACAAAGCTGGAGAGAGGGTTAGTGGTGAGGAGGCAGGGCCCAGGGTGAGCCTGGGGTTCTGCCCCTGAAGACAGTCTCCCTGGAAGGGTGTGAAGGGAAGATGGTGACCAAGGCCCACAGAGGGAGGGAGCCAGCTACCATTGCATCCGGGGCTTCTGGTCTCTGCAGCAGTCTTCTCCCCGGGAAAGACCTGGGCGGAGGCTGCTTGGGTGTGGGAAGATTGCGGCAGGGCTCTGGCTCAGCCCCATGTCTGATGTCCCGGGCTTCGGGCGGCATCAGGCTCCCAGGAATTTGCCATGCTCAACCCAGGGCTGCCTCTCCCCAGGTTCCCAGGCAATGGCTCTGGCATCCACACCGGGTCGGCTGCAGCCTGGCCTTGGGACCACCTGCTCAACCCACACCCTGGGCCCTGGGCTGCTGAGTGGGGGAGGAGAGGGGACAGAGAAGAAAGGAGTGGGTGGCTTCTTTCCTGGAAGTTCCACAGGGGATCTCTCAGAGCCCTTCCTTCCCCTTGGGACAAGTGGTGAAGGGCTGGTGGACACCGCCATCTGCTGGTCACTCATTATAACAGCATCACAGTGTGACCGAACGCCCCGCTCCCCTCATATTTACAAAGACCAGGACTGCCCTGCCAGTCTGGGGGAAGACTCTGGAGCCCCTGCCGAGGGACTACAGGCCTCCACTGAGGTCAGGAAAGAAACTACAGTATGGGGTCATGATAAAGACCTGGCTTCCAAACCACCTTTGCAGGGCACTAGCTTTGTGACCTTGGTTAAGTTAATAAACCTGCAGTCCTCCGTCTCCTCATCTTTAAACGGAGATAGGGATGCCTACCTGTCAGGGTGTGCCAAGGTGTAAAGGGCATAAAGTAGGCAAAGTCCTTACCACAGTGCCTGGCTCAATAAATGACGGCTTTTACTGTTTTCTGGGCCAGTCTCAGTTTAGCCAGTTGGAAGGCTAATTTATTAACCTGTACATCCAGTATCCTCTATCCGGCCACTGTCTTTGAGATATTTCCCTTCTGTCAGCTTGTTATCTTGTGAATATCAGTAGTCTGAATGTTCTGGAGATTTTCTCGGAGACCTTTGTAGACACATAAGATTTTTTTAAAAAGCTCCTTTTGGAATAAAAAACAGGTACTTAGACTATCCAGTGATTTGGAATGCCTGGTCCTTTGATCTTGGTCAAATAGGAACCCAGGATTTCTGTTGTAGACACACAATGAATAGGGGACCACACTGGCATGGGTGAGGAGCAGATTGGAGGGGCCAGTTGTGTCCCCCAATCTGGGATGTGAAGCCTTGCAGCCGCCTCCGAGGATGAAGACACTGGGACCAAAAAGTGTCATGGTTCCCACAGCAGAGTGTCCAGTGGGAGCATCCTGGGGCTGACCTGGGGACCCAGTGTCATCAGGTTGGATGGCCTCTCTCGGGTCTTCTGGCCCCACGAGGCAAAGGCATCTGTGAGATCCGTCTGCAAGAGACAGTCTCTGAGGCTGCCCTGAAGAGGAAGAAGCTGGTTATGAAACTGGGAACTTGGCCCTAGGCCATGGCCACCCCCGCGTGCTCCCTGCTTACCTAGGTAGCTGATCCACCTCTAAGTAATACCTTAATTTAGGGCAACACCCCAGCTGGGTTCTGTTCTCCCAGACTTCCTTCCTGGGTTTGATAAAGAGTTGGAAGACTCTAATTAAAATGCTTATCCTCATTGCTGGGGACACAAACCTGAGAGACTTCGGAAAACATTGGGTGACAGAATCAAAAATCCCAAAAGCCACCAGCAAAATCATGGTAAGTTAAAAGAACAGTGAGACGCCATTTTTTCTTTACTTCTCAGGTGAGTAAAACCACAGAAGATAAAACCCGTTATTGGTGAGCAGTGGACAAGCGGGCATTCTGTAGATCCTTGGCAGGAACGTAAGTTCGTAGATTTTCCAAGAGCAATGTGACAGCATCAACATTTGAAAGAAGGAAATGCTTTGACTCAGCACTCCCGTAGGAATTTAAGTTGTTATGGGTATACTCACACAAGTAAAGATAAATATACAAGCATTTTTAATATTGAGGAAATCATGAAAACTGGAAATTACCAAAATGGCTTTTAATACGGTCATAATAAAATAAATTATGATACACCTTCGCATGGATTGCTCTTCCCCTGTTATAAGACTGAGTTAGCAGTCGGCGTGTGGCATGGAAAGATGCCTGTAATATATGATACTGAAATGCTAGGTGGAGAGAGTAGAGGAAGGGGAAGGAGCCTCCATCCACACCAAAGGTTCAAGCTGCGTTGATAGATGTGTGTCTGTCCACCTGTCGGTCACTGTCCCACCCAAGCTCTGCTCCATCTAAAAACAGAGGCACATTGTTTACATCATAAAACAATAAATCTGCCTCGGAGAGCTTCGTTATTAGATATCAGTATAAAGGAATTCCCGCGTAGCACGGATTGCTAAGCTGAACTGACGGATCAAGGCAACAAAATAGGGAGTCCAGATCACAATGTTTGCAAATAATAGTGTTTGTGAGTATTTAGTATACAACACAGTGACAATTCCAGTGGAAGAAAGGACAAATTGTTTAAAAAAACTTACCAGTGAATGGTACTGGATACCTAACTAAGTATTTAGGGGAGAAAATGACCCTTGTCTCATGACATAAACCAAAACGAATTCCCAGTGAATCAAAGAATTGGTTGTGGAAAATATATCTGGAGAAAATTTGTGACTATTTATATAGTCTGGGGTAAGGAATACTTCTCTAAGTATCATTGCACTGTAAAAACCACCAAGGGTGGGAACTACATAAAAAACTTAAAAACTACAAAACCTGCATGTGAAAAATTTAAAAAACAGAATTGACTTTAGGAAAATCATCCAACTCGACATCACCAACCGTGAGAGACACTGGCAGTCACGTGTCCCGCCTGATCACCTGCACGGAACCCTGAGAAATCACTAGACAAACACCAGCCAAGGAGCAGCCTGCACAATTGGTGAGGACGCCCCACAGGTGTCAGCGTCAGGGAAGACGGAAAAGCCTGGGCACCATAGAATGAAGGAGACTAAATGCCCACGACAGTTGAACACAGTGCGTGACCCTGGGACAAGTGGGCACACTGGAGTATGATCGTGTGCTAGGTAAGAGCAATGCGTCCGTGTCGCACTTCCCGAGTAGGGCCACTGCACTGCGGCTATGCGGGACAAGGCCCCGCGCTGTGCTTCTAAGAAAGCGCACACCCAAGTACTGAGAGCGGAGTGTCATGGCGTCTGCGAGGAACGCTTCGGTGTTTCGGGAAAAATGCAGAGAGAGAAAGGACAAGGCAAACGGCAGCGTTAACCACTGTGCAGTTGCTCTGCTAGGGCAGCCCCACACCCCTCTCTCTTTCCGGGGCTGAAGGACTGACCCCCTCGCTGCTGCGGGGAGGGTTGAGTGTCTGCTCAGTCCTCCCTGGGACTTGGGGTGGCTGAAGGGAGCGAGCTGCCTCACCAAGGTCAGACCCCTCCTGGGGGCGCCCACAACCAACAGCTGGTCTAGTGAATGTGAGGGTATCAAGGCCTGCCGCCTCCTCTCGATTCAGGAGGACCTGCCCCGGGTTGTGCCTCTGCTGTAACCTTAGCGCTCGGCCCCCCTTTGTCCAGCCCTGCTCCCCTGGTCATCTGCGGGTTCCATCTCGGAAACCCAGCGTGGGCCTCGACGAAGGGTGTACATGCGGGGTATGAACCGGTCCACTTCTCTGTGAGTTTGAGACTTTCTCAAAATAAAAACTCACGGGGAACAATAAGTTAAAGACAAACGGGATAATACGTATCAGAAAAGGTTAGGATCTTTCATATATAATGCATTCTTACAAATCAGTAAGAAAAAGACAAACAGCCCAATTTTTAACACACGCAAAGGAAGTAAACAGGAGTGTTAGAAAGAAACATTCTGAGACCGAGAAACCGGCGGAAACGTGCTTAACCTCACTGGAATCAAATACATGTCCTTCTAAAACAAGAAATATCACTTTGCCCTTAACAAATTTGAGAGGATTTAAGGAAATGAACCCAGGGCTGGCGTGGGTTTGGGGAGGAGCTCTGTGCCCAGCCTCCTGGGAAAGGTCTGGTGGCCGTTATCAAAGCCACTGAAAGCTTTGTGTCCCTGTGTGTGCGCCCAAGTTCTCCAGACTTCGGCAGTCCCTTTCCTTTAGCATCCAAACAGAAAGGCTGGATTTGCCGTGCCCCAGGCAGTGGGGGGGGGGGGGGGGGGGGGGGGGTCCTGGAGGAGCATCACAGAGCAGAACAGGGTCAGGGCAGCCCCGGGACGCCACCTTCCCAGCAGCGCCCTTCTCCAGCTGGCTGGGGTACTCACCTCACCTGCCTCTCCCGGAGCTCACGAGCTGCCGACAGACAACTCCTCCCAAATGCCCATTACTTTTTAACACAAAAAGATGAAGCTCTTGGTCTTCCTGCTCTTCTCCCCATTTCCTGAGACCTTCCTTTACTCAACAAAGGACACAGAGACTCACCAAAGGACACAGAGACTCACCAAAGGACACAGAGACTCACCAAAGTGCTTTTTGACACATTAGCACTTTGCTCCCAAACGGCCTCCCGGTGTATCTGGCTCAAACAGCCAGCTAGCCTTGAAAAGACCACCCAGTCATCTCCTGCCCCACACCCCACCTTTCCATCATATATCCTTACCTTAAGGACTGGACAAGTAAGTTGTTGTAGGTCGGTACATGGCATCCTAAGTAAAGATTTAAAACGATGGTTTGGGTATCATATGACCTCACTGATATGAGGAATTCTTAATCTCAGGAAACAAACTGAGGGTTGCTGGAGTGGTGGGGGGTGGGAGGGATGGGGTGGCTGGGTGAT
>NW_027397072.1:16405594-16611127 GCF_003265705.2 Callorhinus ursinus | reverse complement strand
AAAATAAAATGATGGTTTGGGAGGGAGGTAATTTAACATGGAAGAATGTTTACAGGGTGACAAATGACAAAGCAAGTTACAAAATAGTACATCCAGTAAGATTTTGTATTGTTTAAAGAGATATATATAGAGAGAGAGAATAAAATGTCAAGAGAGAAGGAGCAACAAAATGTTCATAGTTGTTATGTCTGATATAGAATGAATGGTGAATTTTATGTCATTTTTGCACTATCCATATTTTCTGTATTTATTCTGCAATGAGGATGAATTAGATCTATACAACAGTTCTAAAAGATCCCCTGCTTGCCTCCTCTGCTTCAGAATCACGCTTCTGGCGAAGGATGCCTCACTCACTACCCCACCTTGTCATTTCCATCCTGAGGCCCACCTTGACTCTGGCCTCAGCTTCCTAGAAGAGTACTGTTCATCACACCCCAGTCCCCGTCCTGAAATACTCTTTCCTTTGTTCATTCAGTGAGTCCACTCACTTCTCCTTTGGAATAAATGTAAACTCTTGGGCGTGGCACACAAGGCCCCCCAAGGGCAGGCCCCACATGGTGTCTGCTGCCTCCTGACCTAGCCACCCCTGGGCACACCCTCCTCCCCAGCCCCAAGGACACTGTGCTCTCTGGAGGCACGTTGGCTTTGCACGGCTAGCTAGGACACACTTTATGTCTTCTCTCTCTCCTCCTCCTCCTCTTCCTCCTCAAGCACCCCTACCCCCTACTGAACAGTTTCTAGTTCCGGCCTTATGGAAGTGCTTTACAGCTATACCAATAAGAAGCCATTGCAGAAAACCCCCACTTAGAGTGGTCTAAGCACTTGTGCAAGGAGAAGTCTTGACACATCTCAAGAAAGAGTCTAGGGGCGCCTGGGTGGCTCAGTCGTTAAGCGTCTGCCTTCGGCTCAGGTCATGATCCCAGGGTGCTGGGCTCGAGCCCCACATCGGGCTCCCTGCTCCATGGGAAGCTTGCTTCTCCCTCTCCCCACTCCCCCTGCTTGTGTTCCCTTTCTTGTTGTGTCTCCCTGTCAAATAAATAAATAAAATCTTAAAAAAAAGAGTCTAGGGCTTATATGATAGTTCATGCGCCATCAGGTCCCCACCTTCAATGGGTAAGTCCCAAATTCATGCTTGTGCTTCACAGCCACAAGATGGTTGCTGCCTCTCCAGCAACACATCTCCTTTCCAGGCAGAAGACAAGGAAGAAACAAAGAGTTTTCTCCTAGCAAGGTAAATCATCCTTAGGAATTTCTATATATGTGGCCAGAATTGTCACATGCGCCCTCCTCAATGCAAAGAGGGCTGGGGGTATGAGAGTTTCACCTTTCCAGCCTCCATGGCAGTAAAAGTTGAAGAGGAAGGGTACTGTGAATGGCTTCGGGGTCGCTAATCTACAGGGCTTTTACCGTACATTTCCTCTCATCCCAGTCATATTTAGTCTCAGGCAGAGCTGTGAATTAAAGGTTTCCATTATGTGTGTTACACCAGTAAGAAAACCCAAAGCTCAGAGACAACATTCACATTTTTCCATGACCCAGGTCTGGAACCACCTCCTCCCGGAAGAGTTCCTTGTATGGCCCAACCCCAGGCGGAGTTAGTTGTTTGTCTTTCCCTGTGCATCTTGGGCCTGCATCCGTGTTGACATCTCCAACTGTTCCTGAGTGATGTATGAGCCCCCCAAGGGTCTTCTGCATCCTCAAAACCTGGCAGGGTCGCAGGCCCAGAGCTGTGGTTGGGAGCGTTTGCTGAGTAACCGGGGAGGTGGTGGTCCGGCTCCACTTGGGATGCCTAGACCCCTACAGTGCTGAAGCATCACTTTAGAGGACAGAGAAAAATCAGCAGATCCCCAGAAGACCCACCCCACCAGAAACAAGGGCAGCGTTAGTACCTGATGTGGCCAGAGCTCAGATGAGACTCCCCATGGGCTGCGGATTGCACTGCCCCTGGGGCCCAGGGACTTCCCTGGGGTATGGGGAAACTGATGCCTGCAGCATTCCTCCAGGGCAGTGCGAAGGGAAATTAGAAGATCCTCTGCAATGTGGTTTGCATTATTGCAGCTTCAGCCATGGAAGGGGCTCCCTGAGTCAGGCAGGAAGCAGAAAATATCAGATTTAGATCCCGCATTCCGTGCATTGTATACAATTATCCACTGGAGCCACATAGGGGCAAGCAGGACCCACAGACACAGAAAGTGGGACTGCTCTCAGGGACCGGGTCACTCTGTTCTGGGGAGCCAGTCATGTTCTTGGCAGGCACCAGGAGCCCCAAGTGCCCCAGTGCTGTGCTCAGGAACCCTGGGGCCAGGGGTGAGTTTCACTTCCCTGCAAGCCATGGGTGACAGGCAAGCTACCAGTTGCAGCAACAAGGGGGAGTCCCCTCAACCCCCCACCTGTGCTCAGGGTGTAAGTGCTTCCCTAGATCTTCCTGGACTGTCTCCTTGACCAAACTTTAGGCTCCTCTGATCCCTCTTCTCCAATCGGCCTTGACCTTGACCCCACTCTCCCCCTGCCACCTGCATGGATGACCCAGTCTTAGCAAGAATCCTGTTGAGTCAGCTAAGAGACAATTGCCTCCCACCATCCCACCACCCCACCCCACCCCAGAGGGAATGTGATCACCCTCCACATCTGCACCTTTGAAGTCTAAGCTCTGGCCTGCCTTCAGCAAGAATCCTGCTAGGTGGGCTGAGCAGGAACCCCCTCCCCTTGCTGTCTCCTCCAGACCCTTGGGCATCGATCCCCACGTGACCTTGCTCTACCGAGCTGAGCCTGATCCCCCTGCTGTGATAGTCCAGAGCCCATTGAAGTAGTCTCAGGAAGTCTTCCCTGGGGTTTTAACAAGAGTCAAAACAATTATCTCTTTAGCAGGGGAGAGGAAAGCAGCTTTGAGAAGCTTTTGTTGAGAAGGCCCTGTTGGCCTCTTTCAGGAGAGCCACTGGAAGGCCTCTGGAGTCGTCAGGGGCTGCTTCTTGGGACAACGCCCCACCCGCGGGTCTAACTGATCTTGTTTGCTGGGTTACAGGTTACCTCATCTGACCCTCCTCTAAGCACCCCCGGGGCCATGACCACTGGCTGCCTTGTTTCCCAACACTCTCCCCAAGGCAGCAGAGCCCAGTAATTTACCGTGTGAACCGGGACACTCTGGGCACTCTCCTAAGTGACCCGGGCGCTGTCGCCACCAGGACAAGTGGCGCAGCCCACGCCTTGAGGTTACCAACAAGCCTCCTGCGCTTATCCTCGCGTGCCTCCAGGCCGCCGCGTTGGCTCAGGACCCTGGTCCGGGCACGGGGGGGGGTGCGGGTGGGGGGGACAGGGGGCGTGGCCTAGCTGGACACGGGCCTCCGGCAGCGCCGAGCCGGCGCAGGGCAGTCGGTGCGCGGTCACTGCTCAAAGTTCCAGAAAGGCCGGAAATTCACGGCGGCCGCTGGCGGAGCTCGGTGGCCACCAGGGGGCGGGCGGAGGCTGGAGCCGGGGCGGGCCGAGCGCGCGGGGCGGGGACGCGGGCGACGCTGGCGCCCGCGGGTCCCGTGACCGTGCGCCCCGCCCGGAGTCGCCGCGGTCATGCAGTCCCCGGCGGTGCTCGTCACCTCCAGGTGAGCCAGACCCCAGTGCCCGGCGCCGCGTCTCGGGTGCGCGCGAACGAGCCGGATGCGCCCTCGTCGGAGGAGCAGGCGGAGGCGGCCGGCCCGGTGGGCCCGCCGCGCGGCCTTGCCAGCGCCCCGGCGGGTTGTCCGGGGTGGGCCCCTCCACCGCCCTGCAGGAGAGGTGGGCGCATTGAGTGTCCCCGTTTTACAGATGGGGAAAACTGAGGCCCTTAAAAGGGTAACGAACTCGCCCCGGACCCAGTGGAAGGCCGGGATTGGCTGGCCCCGCAGGCGGGCGGAGAGGGGGTCTCCGGTCCCCTTTGCCGACGTGCGTTCATTTCTTTTGAGCCCGAAAATACAGTTCATGGCTCCTTTCAGGGCTCACTGTGTGCCAGGCCCGGTGCGCGGCCCTGGGGATGGGGGTGAATCAGAAAAGGCCCGGCCCTGCAGGGGACACGGAATGAACACACATCTGCGGGGGGCCAGAAGCTAAGGGGGGGCAGTAGGTTCAGGTTCCTTGGGAACACAGTGCAAGTGCGGAACCCGGCTTCGAGGAGTGGGCGAATGAGGCCACGTCCCTCAGGAAGAGTAGGAGTTAACCAGGTGAAGGGGGGAGAAGAGGTGGCAGCTCCTCAAGGAGGTAGCTCAGGAGAAGTGCAAGTAGAGGCCTCGGAGGCAGAAGGTGTGTGGGGGGGGCTCACCCTGACCCAGACCTGGGGGACCCTGTGCAAGATGGATCCTGGGAAGCATGGGATGCACATGCTTTGAGTCTTTTGTAGAGTGACTCACTTAAGGTATTTTCATAGACCCCACTCTCATTCCCCCTACACAGGACCTTGGTCTAAGATGCCAGTTTATTGCATAAATGAATGTCTTTCCTAGCCCAACTGTTCTTTTACCAGCTGTAATCTGAGCGCCCCTGTGACTTCAGGTCTAGAAAAATGTGATTCTGTAAGTAAACCCTGATCCCAGAACCTGCTTGGTGCCCCCCTGCATGACCCAGGGAGGTCACAGGCTGTGTCTTCATTGGCATAAGAGGTGTACCTGGTGCTTCCTAAGTCACCTCTCCCTGAGCCTGTTTCATTCTCTGCAAAAAGGAGGTTTGAGATTGGAAAGTATGAGTAGTACCGGCCGCAGACACCCCTCTCGGCCACACGCAGATGGGGTGTGACTTTGGTGCGGGTGCTTGGGAAGGGGATGGGTGGCTTTCCTACCTCCCCCAACCCGGCAGGGCCTGCCCACGGTCATGGGTGCTGGTGATGAAGGCCCAGGGGGCGGTGCTCACTCCCTGCTTGTACCTGCCCACAGGGTGGGTCCAGACGCTTGAGACCAGCCACTGGGCAGGCTCTTCACAGTCAGGCCCCAGCGCAGCCCCCCACCGCTCATCACCGCATGCACTCATACCTGCGTTCGTCCAGCAGCTACTGACCTGCTCTGTGCCAAGGACTGGTTCAGATTCTAGGGCACAGCAGTGAACAGAATGAAGCCCATCTCATGGAGCTTTAGTGGGAACAGCTGGACAGGAGGTAAACAGATGATGTGTCAGGGATGATAAATGGTATGAAGGAAAATTCAGCGGCAGGGAAAAAGAGATAGGAGTGAGTGCTGTTTTGTCCAGGAGTGTCGTTCTGTTGGTTGGCAGTTGGGCAGATCCTGACAAGCTCCCTAAGGGAGAGAGCCACGAGGATATCTTGAACAAGACTGAACAAGCAGAGAGGACAGCAGAGCCAATGTCCTGGGGCAGGGGCGGGGGGGGGGGGGGGTGGTGCTTGGGCACCAGCAAGGAGGCCAGCGTGGCTGGAGTGGAGTGGACCTGGGGGAGTGTTGGGTGAGGCAGTGAAGAACTGTGGGTTTGGGAGCAGGGGGGCAGTGGGAGGGGGTGGAAGGAGAGAGAGGAGTGGGGAAGGAAGACTTGCAGAAGCGTGCAGGAGCGTGCCTTGAGTAGGAGATGGCCTCAGGTAGGAGCCAACCAGTGTGTCCCCAGCAGTGGGGGAGGCTCAGGGATTTCTCTTATTGCCGCCCTTCTCGGTGAAATAAGAAGCAGGGCTGTCAGGGGAGAACAGGCATTGCGGGGTTATCGGGGGTTTGTTGAGAGAGGCGGCTTGGACCCCATGTCTAGCTGCTCAGTGGATGGTCCCGGGAACAGCAGAATAGCATCAGCATCACGGGGGAGCTGGCTGGAAATGCAGCCTCTCAGGCCCCGTCCCCAACCTGCTGAATCCAGATCTGCCTATTGGCAGCTTCCTCAGGTGGCTCGGATGCCCGTGAGGTTCGAGAAGCTTGGTCTAAGGCGTAGCTGACCAACCTACACCCGTGAGCCACATCACGCCCATAAATAAAGTTTCTGTATCGGTTGTGGCTGCTGTCATGCCACATGGCTAAGTTGAGTAGTTGTGACAGAGATCTCTGTCCTGCAAAGCCTAAAATGTTTATCATCTGGCCTTTTATGGCAGCAGTTTGCCTAGGGCCCAGGGGCGTGGGAGAGTGAGTCGGCTCAGGTGCATCGGTTCCCTGGAGGAGTTGTCAACATGAAGATAGTGTGTCCACCGCCACCCTCCCCCCCCAACACCCGGGGCTTCTGATTCAGTGGCCTGAATTTCCCAGGTGGCACCGATGTGGCGGGGACCACACTTGGAGAAGCCCAGGTCTAGAGCAAGGGAGGGGTGCCAGGCCCGGGCTGCAGCTTGCTGCTTGTGGCCATGAATTCCCTGTGGGACCGGCTGGCATGTCTGAGCGTTTGTCCCCATCCCAGGCAGCTGCTGGGCCCCAGTACAAAGGAGGCAGAGAACTGGAGAGTTCGGGACAGGACGGGAGAGCTGGGGCCTGAAGCCGTGGTTCCAGCCGTGGCAACCCAGGGCCTTCCTGCTGAGGAGGCGTGACAGGAACAGGAGGGACAGCAGAAGGCAGTGGGATTGTGGACTGCATGTCCCGTTGTGGTCAGATGCGGGGTACTGAGAGGGAGAGCGTGAGCCCGGCCGTAGGCCCCCCTCCTCTGCACTTCCACCCACCTGTGCTTCATTGCCATAATGATCCTGAGTCCTCCCTCCACCCTGCAAGAGGCAGCCCCGGCTCTGGGGTAGCTCTGACATGCGGAGACCCAGGCAGGTGACTCCCTTGTGTCTCCTTCCCGCTCTTTAAATGGGTCCCAGCGGTGGTGTCCCCCGTAGAGCTGCCAGAGCAGGAGTGGCTCAGGTGAGGTCCCGAGAGCTTGCAGCAGTGCTGGCTGCCGCGAGGCTCACCTTGAATGGGCTCTGCATTCCTGCGCTCATCACAGGAACACGCGTGCACACCTTGCGCTAAGCCAGGAGCAGCCCGGCTCGCTCGGCAGAAGGCCAAGCACGCTCATTCGGTTACTGGCCAAAGGAAAGGAGGGCTGATACCTTAGGTGTGGTTTTCCATCTCACACAGGTACATCTGGTGTCTCCTGGGCCTCCCTGAGTCATCAGTGCCTGTGGCAGTGTGCTCTGTGTCCCATGAAAATGCTGGTGTAGGTGCACACTTCACATGCGGGCGTATGGCGTTGTCCCTGGTGGGTGACAGACGGCATCCCCATGGTGACTGTGTTGCATGCCTGGTGTGCAGGTGGTAGAAATCCGTGCAGAAGGAGTCCTGGGGGCCAGAGTGTCTTTGAGGGATTGGGACCTCAGTCCAGAGAGGGAAAGGGCCTTGCCCTGGTACAGTTTTAGCCCAGAAGCGCCCTCCTCCTAGGAGCACCCCTTTACTTGTGTTCTGGAAGTCCTGCCAAGCCCGTAGTAGGTTTCGACCTTGATGATGAGGGGTCCTGTCCACATGTATTTGTATGCATGGATCTGCATTACCCCCTTCCAAAGGATGGGGATGCAGTTACCATTTTTTTTTATCACTTCAGGGAAAACGTTTCATGACTTGTTTGCCCCCCATACAGCTCAGTACCTTGGTGTAGCGTTGACAGATTCTGCAAGAGCTGTGTTTTGCTGAGCACCCTCCCCAAGCCTCATGCAGCAGCCTTCTCAGTGCCTTGCAGGGCCCTGAGGCTAATGAGGACCCGCCTCCAGGGCCCTGGGCAGGTTCTGTTGTAGCCCCGCTGCCCTCCGGTTCGCTGAAGATGCGTGTCTACCCAGGCTCCCGGCAGCGTCTTGTTCTTGCACTACGCGCAGGGAACCAGGCACTTTCCTTGTCGGGAATAGAGCCCCCAGATGCCATCCCTCCGAATCCTGCAGGGGCTCATGCACCAAGTGTATGGAACACTCCTCCCCGTGGGTGACTTTCCACAAGCCCGTCTCTTCTGCTCTCAGTTGTTTTGCTGCTGGGGACGGCCCTGGGTCTGGGAGCAGCCCATAGGTAGGGCCCATGCTTGAGGCTTGGGAAGCCAGGCCTTAGGAGGGGCTGGTGTGTGGCGGGGCACATTGCCCGAAGCAGTGACCACTGAGGACAGCCTGCAGAGTGCCCCCCACCCAGGCCTGCAGGATCCCCCTGAGGTCCTGTCTGCGTGTCGCTCAAGAAGCCTGCTGACTTGAACCTGAGCTTCCTTTGCCTTCTCTCCCTTTGGCAGGCGAGTTCAGAATGTCCACACGGGCCTCGACCTGACCGTGCCCCAGCACCAGGAGGTGCGGGGCAAGATGATGTCAGGCCATGTGGAGTACCAGATCCTGGTGGTTACTCGGCTGGCTGCATTCAAGTCGGCTAAGCACAGGCCCGAGGATGTCGTCCAGTTCTTGGTGAGCTGGGGGCTCTGCCAGGATGTTCCTGGGGGGGCCCAGGGGGCAGGGAGCCGGGCGCACAGACACACCTGCCACCAAGGTGTGAGCAGCATCAGGGAGCGGGTGCTTCTCTAGCCAGCACTAGGGCACAGGGGCATCCCTGGCAGAGGGCAGAGCCTAAGCGGAGGCTAGCCATGGGGGTCGCGTGTGGGGAACTGAGTGCAGTGGAGCATCATCCTGAAGGAAGCGGGAGACAACGGGCAGAGTCCAGGTCATGGAGGGTGTGTAGGGAGCCTGACTTGTCTTGCAGCCAAGGAGGAGTTTTAAGTAGGGGAGTGACTCACTGGCCCATCCGGTTGGGAGTGGAGTTGGGTTGGAAGGAACCAGGCAGGGGCAGGGGGCCCAGCGACCAGGCCAGTGATGCTCCAGGGGAGGGCTGGAGGCAGGCCAGCAGTGGTTGGTGTGAGGGGGACGCAGAGGGTTGTAAAATATCTCCACGGTAACGTGCATATCATCTGCTGACCGACCTTGTGCACCAGCGGAAGTAAGGAGCGGAGGGGCAGGTCTCAGGGGGATGTGTAGAGTGTAAAGTGTCTGTCTGACAGACACAGGAGGACGAATCCATGAGGCTAGAGCCAGGGACCTGTCAGGCCTAGGAGGCAGGTGTGGGAGGCGTCAGCTTGGAGGTGATGTTGAAAGTCTGGGAGTGGATGAGGTTGCCCAGAGAATGGACGTGCAGGGCGGAGGGAAGGGCTTAGGAGGGAACCCCAGAGACCCAGCAGCCCAGGGACGGTCACGGAGAAGGAGGAGCCTCTGAGGCCAAGGGAGGAGAAGGGGGCTTTGTGGAGTCACAGGAGCTAAGGGAAGAGAGAGCTTTGAAATAAAGGTAAGATGAACCAGAGCCCTGTGGTCTAGACGGGATCAGTAGCTACAGGTTTGCATGCAGTTCGTTCTGAATCTCCTGGCAGCCAAGACAGGAAAGGGAAACAGTGAGGGACCTCGCTCCGGTGCCCTAGGAGCAGAGACGTCACCTTCTCAGAGATAAAAATGTATGGCACGGGTCTTTCTTTGAGGGAGATTTAACACATGGGAAGCATCTAAAAGACATGTTTTTCATGTGCTACTTCGACTTTGGGTGAGAATCAAGGTCTAATGGTAGGTGGTGGTTCTGGTTCTGCTTGGCCCTGAGTGGTGGGGATTTGCAGCTCCTGATCATCTGTCCCGACCCCCCGTGGAGCTCCACATACACCCGTTTTCGGGGACGGGAGCAGAAGAGCTTACCTGAGGTCATGTCTCTGGGCATAATGGAGAGGCAGCATTCGGGGAGCCTCGAGGAGCGTCCAGGCAAGCCTGTCCGTGCTGTGCCGACGGCCAGCCTCCCGTGTGAAGACAGCTTGACCCCTCCATGCATCACACCAGTGCCCCTTTCTTCTGACCAGTAACACCCACGCCCTACGAAGGGTGCATGTGCATGGCCTGGGTGGCCATTCCTGCAGGTGCTTCTCAGACATTTTGAACCACCTGTGAGGGCAGAGGAGAATGCATTTGCCACCACCACCCCTCCATGAAATCTGGGGATGCAACCCAAAGCCGGAAAATCTCTGAAGTTTCATGATTTAGCTTTTTAAAAAAAAAGCATTTTGCATTCTATTCCTGCAAAGGATACACATGCTTTAACATAAAAATGAATTGAATTGCTAATCAGAAAGTAAAACCAGCCCCAGAAAGGGGCACTGTAGGTATGCTTGCCGATTAGCAGGCTCCCCGTGTGCTGGTGCCGTCTGCCCCGCATGTGGACACACCAGACACACGGGAGTTCCCATCCTCTGCACTCCCTGCCCCTCTCAGCCCCCTCCTGCCGCTGTTCAGGTAGCTACTTAAAAAGCCCTGGCTTTGGAACACTGATGAATGTGGGTCCTGGAGAGGGTGACACCCCTGACTTAACACTTCCTGGCCCCTCGCACGGTCAGGGCTCTGGAGACCCCAGGCTTCCAGGCCCGCAGCCCCGGTGGGTCCGTGGGCTGGGCCCGTGTGGAGCTGTCAGGCCAGCAGAGGGCGCTCAACCCTCAGGGTCAGAGCTTCCTGGATAGGGGCCCAGTCCCTGCCCAGCTGGAGTCCTCTCTTCTCAGGACCGCGGGGGCGGGGTTGGAGCCTGCATCCCTTGTGCGAAGGGACCCTGTCACCTTTCCTTGAGGGCTGTTCTCAGGAAAGCTCCAGAGCCAGGCTCTTGTGTTGACAACTGCAGGCTACAGTCCCCTGTCCCAGGTGACTCCCCAGCGTGTGGGGGGGTGGGGGTGCTAGGGATCTAAATTCCGCCCCAGCCACCTGCCGGCATCTGAACCCCTCACAGTCTGGGGGTTCTGGGGAGAGTTCTAGTTGGCCAGGGGTGCATGCTGTGACACCGCTGTGCCCTGGGGTTCCCGGGTCTCGTCCATCAGTCACACTGGCATTTCCAGCATTGGCCTGGGAGTAGGAATGGGACTATCCCTGTTTGTATGCTCCGTGCTCCCTCAGAGGAGTTGGGGAGACAGGTCTCGCAGAAGGGGAGAGCACAGAGTCCAAGACAAGGGAGGATGCTGGGCGGCTGGTGGGGTGTGTGGCTGGGAGCTAAGAGCCCACCTTGGGTTACACGGTCTGCAGCGATGCCTCGACCCTGCCACGCTTCAGCTGCTCACGCCACGTGAGGCCTGGGCCGTGTGGGGCAGAGACCCTGCTGGGGTGGCCTCACACAGAGCGGACTCAGCCGGAGACGGGGTGCTGTGTTGGTGACTCAGATGGCCTGGGACGCCCTTCCTGCCTGCTTCCCCGAGGTCCCAGGGTGCAGGGGGGCGGGGGGAGTCCTGGTTGACAGTAGCACCAAAAACAACCTTGCTATATGTGTTTCTTCTCCACGCGAGCACTGTAAGGACCGTCCCCACCAGAAGGCTGATGCTCCTGCAGGGGAGAATGATCCAGAGATCCGTGCTGAGGAGAGGGGACTCCTGTTGTTGTAGGAAGATGACCTAACAGCCGGCCAGACCATGAGGTCACCCCACTAATGTGCTGCAGGCCCGAAATGGAGGCAGGCAGCCTCCATGGTCACCTGTGGGCCAGGCTGGGGTCCCTGTGTCACAGGTCTCTACCTGGACCTGTGACAGTGCATGGAATCCACCATGATTATATCTCCCCTTTGGCTACTAAGACTTTCATAATTTAGCCTAGTACGGATTAGGGGGTGTTGGGAATGGAGCCCCAGGCAGGGGGATGAGTGGAGGGTCAGAGGGAGCAAGGCACGCCCAAGGCACCTGTCTGTCTGTCCCGTGGCAGCTGTCCTGGGGACAGGCTCTCCAAACAGGCCGGCCTCCGCGCTGTCTGGGCAGGGTGAGGGGGAGAATATTCGGGAAGTCTCATGCTCCTCTCATTCCAGGTCTCGAAAAAGTACAGTGAGGTCGAGGAGTTCTACCAGAAACTGAGCAGTCGTTACCCCACGTCCAGCCTTCCCCCGCTCCCCAAGAAGGTCCTGTTCGTTGGGGAGTCCGACATCCGGGAAAGAAGAGCCGTGTTCAATGAGATTCTGCGCTGTGTCTCGAAGGACGCCGAGTTGGCAGGAAGCCCAGAGCTGTTAGAATTCTTAGGTACCTGAGGCTCTGTCCCTAACCTCTGAGGTCTCCGTTGGCCCAGAACCAGGCCTCACTACCCTGGCTGGGCCGGAGCGGGCCCACCACTGCTGGCAGGAGGACGCTGCCTGCCTGGGTGCCGGATGGGGCTCACACGGGGCCTTCTCTGTGGTCTGACCCCACCCGTGCGTGCCCCTCCTGGCCACCCCCAGAGTGCCCCAACCCATACACACACACACACACCCCACGTTGCCTCCTGCCAGCCAGGCCTGCGGACCTGGCCCTTGGGACACCCCCCTCGGCTTGCGCCCGCCGGCAACATTGATGGCTCTGGCAGCAGGCGCAGGCTCAGCCCACACTGGTCCAGTACGGGGGACCTCAAACCCTTGCAGACTGTGTCCACAGCCATCTCCTCCCCCTTTCCGGTTTCCTCAGTTGTCAGACGGGAGGATGCTTGGCTGCCAGGTGGCATGAGCATTCCACGAGCCCCTGCGCGTGAAGGACAGCTGACGTGCACCCCCCACTCCGCACACCCCAGTGTCCAGACCTGCACAGAGGCCCCAGGGCAGATGAAGTGCTTATGTGCCCCTGGGCGGGGAGGGATCTCCTCGGGAGGTGCTGGGCTCTCCCCTCTGACTTTCTCCTTTCTTTGGACCACTCTGTTCAACTTTTCTTCCCAATGACTGCCGTCTCTAAGCGTCACAAGGCAGATAGGGGTTTTTCAGAAGACAGTTAACAGCAAATAAGCCAAAAAATTTTTTAAAGGGGCGAGGAAGAAAAAAGCAAAGCCAGTGAATGCACAGAGGCTGGGGCAGAGCACCGGCTACTTGTCTCCTTTTCCAGCCCCTCCCATGCACTTGTGGGCCCTGAGTTGTTTGCTACGAGATCACAACCTGCTTGCCCCCCAGTGGGCTGTGTTGCCTGTGATATGGGGGCTCCTGCTGATCCATACTGGAAGAAACTCCAGATCTCCTGGCCCCTCTGTTACAGAGAAGCGAGATACAGTGGTCTGACTCTCCTAGCCTTTCTCTGCCTCCGTTTCCTTATCGTAAAGTAGAGGCACGAACAGATTCTCTCGTGTGGATTTTTACGATAGTTCAATGAGTCCTTACCTGTAAGATGCTTTTTACACAATGCCTATTACGTGGAATTGAAATTTTGAGTGGTATTTTCACATTTGTCCTAATAAAATAACAAAGCGTAATATAAGGCAACATATCATTACTGCCTAGATTTACGTAATGCAGTAACACATATTACTTTAATGGATGTGTTAATATCTCGTTGCCAGGCATACTGTAGGTTCCTTATCTAAGGGGTATTTTTTTTTTTTTAATAGGAACTGCCCCTTCAAAGATCTTCTATTCAGTTACTCTCTGGATAGAGGTGAATAAGTAGTCTAAACCCACGTTCAATCCATCTGTGGGGAAGGACTAGATTTATTTTCCCAATCTGTCATGGACAAGATACTTCCACAAATACGAAATCACATGTCTAGATGCCGTGACAATGCCCAGCTGCTATGGATGTTTCCAGATGCTTGCTCTCCTTTTCTGTGCTTACCACATCATGGATATCCATCTGGGGACCATGCTTTGAGAAGTGCTGATGTAAGCCACTTTGTAATGGAACCATTACAGTTTGTTCTGGAATCTTCCATGAGCTCACTGTGCACCCATTGGGTTCATAGTCTAAGCACCCAGACCCTTGGAGCCAGCCTTGGCTGGATTGCCAGAGCTCCCTGATATGCCCCACAAATGTAAGCTGGCCGGCTTTGTTGCCCTTAGCCAGGGGACGCAGGCTTGGCTATTGCCCTGCTGCCAGCTGGTTCCAAGGCTCGCACCTATAACCACTCCGCTCCAGGCTTCACTACAGGCTCTAGGCTTGGAGCCCCGGCTGCGCCCTGTGCACCCAGACCTAGCACCCTGTCCCAGGACGCTGCAGGAGACCCCCAGCTCAGGTCCCAGCACAGGAGCTTGGGTGCAGGGCAGCGCTGTCTCGTCCCCTGGTCGTGGACATCAGGGGCTCTCCTCCATCTCCTTCGACAGGCACCAGATCCCCAGGGTCTGCGGACCTCACCAGCAGAGATGTCTCTGTCCTGGATTCACACAGCCAGGCCCAGGATGACGAGGCTTTCGACTTCTTCGAGCAGCAGGACCGAGCGGAGGCTGAGGGTCTGCCCATCCCAGGCCGGAAGGGCGAGGATGCAAGAAACTCCTCCGAGGACGAAGAGGAGGAAGCACTGGACCCTCTGGGCATCATGCGGTAGGTCTCCACGTCCTGGGTAGGGCCTCCTCCTGGCCTGCTCCAGGCTCTCTGGTGAGGGCTCCTCTCTCCCTCCCTCCCTCCCTCCCTCTGTCCCGGGCATCTGAGAAAACCTGTCTCCCTGGGTCATCACTCCCTGTGGCCTGGTGTGCTCGGGCTGGGCTCAGATGTTAACCTTCTCCTCCCTGGCCACAGGTCAGGCCCCTGGTCCCCAGTTCTGTACTGAATCCCAGCAGGGCTGCCCCCACCCCTGACAGCTCAGCAGCCCAGGAGCCCTGGGCTCTCCACCCAGCTCATCACTGATGGCCTGGGGCTTGTGGCAGGTGATTGAAGCCCCCTGGGCCCCATGTCACTGTTCTTAACAGGCTGTTGACCTGGGCCCCGCCTTCTGACAAGGCAGTTGTAAGGACCACGAATCACATGGGTGGAAGGGTCTGATAACCTGGAAGGTGCCACCTGTGTGTGATGAAGAAGGTAGAGTGAGCCCCAGGCCCCCGGCCACTCAGCTGAGTTCCCTTTACCTGCACATACATGCACACAGGTGGGCACACACAGGTACCCTGGGGAAGTAGAGGTAAGCCAGGTATGGTGTCTGCGGTCCCTCAGTGTCCTGGTGCTGTCATCTGCTGCCTTCCCCTTTCCTGACCCCCTGACTGCCTTCCCTAGTCAGTGCGCTGCTCCCAAGCCCCCACTGCACGACCGCCCTGTGCTGGGGGCAGCAGGAGACCAGAGAGACATCTGCTCCCAAGGCCCGTCCAGTGGGCACAGGCTGAGGTGTTGGGGCGGGACCTCCCAGACAGACAGACTCAGCCACCCCACGGCCCTCACCACCTCTGGGCCCAAACGTGCAAGAAACAAGGTGGGAACCAGTGTTTCTGAGCACCTCCTGCACGCTGAGCGTGGTGCTCTGCACTACGCTCTCTCCTTGACATACTGCCTGCAAGGAGGTGCTATCGTCCCGTTCTACAGATTAAGGAAACTGAAGCCTGCAGAGGCCGAGTGCCCTGCCCGAGGTCAGGCAGCTGGTAAATAACGGTCCTGGGATTCCAGTCTAGCTCGGGGTCCTGGACACTGCTTGGCCTTGATCCTGGCTCTGCCATTTACCAGCAGTGTGTCCCTGGCAATTTACCCCTTGTCTTCAGTTTTCTGCAATGAATAGGGTCATGGTAGCATCTCTCTGTAGGGCTCTTGTGGAGACTGCGTCACCATGAATGCTAGCGCTCACTCTTCCCATGGCCGCAGCTTGCTGCCCCACCCCCTCCGCCGAATCAGATCACAGACCTGGGGTGACAGTCCCCCTGCCCTGATGAGAGATCAACGTGCAGTCACCAGACGAGAGAGGCCCGTCTCGCGGGTCCTGTTCCAGAAATCGGGGAGGGGCAAGTTCAGTGTAAGGGACATGAAAACCATAGTCCCGAAGCTCTGCCCACCATCCACCAGCCTTCCTGTCGTGGGGCAGTTGGGGGGCATGTGAGGCTGGGGACACGCAGGAGAAGCTCAGGGAAGACCTGGTGCTGCGGGAGACCCGGGCCCAGAGCTGGAAGTCGTGCAGCACCCTGATGCCCCGAGTCAGGTCCCCCCGGCCCTCCACAGCTGCCCTGACCTAGACGGGGGGTCAGCAGCCCTGGGGGCGAGGCAGCGAGGTTATGTGGGGAGACCTCTGTGGTAGCCTCTTATCGGCCTTACACGACCTGCAGGCCCTTCTTGGGCTCTATTTTGGTCAGGAGGAGGCTGTGTTTGAACTCAGGCTCTCTGTTGTTCTGAGTAACCACACGTAAAGCCAGACCAAGAAGGACTTCAGTGGTTTGCGCCAGCCTTTGGCTGAGGGTCATGCTTAGCAAAGCGGCTCCTTTTTTGGGTAGGAAAATGCTCTTTGGGGTTGGCAAGGGCTGCCTTGAATTTCCTACTTATTCTGGTAGCAGATTGTCGAGGGATGTGTCAGCTGTCTGAGACCACCTGCCCCCCGGCACTGTCGCCAGTCCTGGGAAAACATAGCACCTAAAAGGGACCCCAGAGGCTTAAGACCTTCTGCTCGTTTCCCCTGTAATGGCTAGTGTGACAGTAGTCAGTACTGCCGCCCTCATCGGGGAGAATAACACCTAAGGTTTTTGAGAGCCGGTTCCTATTCCTGTGACGAGACATTTCTAGCTCTGCTTTTTTTTTTAAGAGGTGATGACACACCACATGGCTCTCGGGACCTATGTGGGTTTGGTGTGGAAAATGGTGCTCTAGAAAGCAGCAGTGGTATCGGGCTCGTGGTGTGTGTGTGGGGGGGGGTGTCTGTGGAAGCTGAAGTCAGGGAACAGGTAGCTCCTCCAAATCCATGCAGCCAGAAATGGCAGGTCACGACCCGGTGGCGTCACCCTGACTGTCCCTTGATTCCAGTCATTCTGCAGCGTGGGAGGTGGGCAGGGCCCTGGGATTATCCCCCTTTCACAGATGGGGACATTGAGGACAGCTGAGCAGGGACTTGGCGGAGCCTTGCGGGTGGCAGCCCCCCCACCCCGTCTCCTCTCCTGGGGCACCCAGGTGGGCCTGTTGACTCTTGAACAGGCTGCCCACCCTGGCTGTTAGTGGGGAGTGGGGAGCATTCTGGTTTTCGCAGGAGACGTGGGCATTGCATGCATATTTCTCCCCCCACCCCGCAGGGCCCTCAGTTGCCCTGCAGATGCGGCATCCCGCTCCCCCAGCTGTGCGCCCCACCCCCGCCGGCAGGCGCCCGTCTGGGCCTGGCTTTCTGGAGCAGACTCGGTTCCAGGGCACCGGCGTCCGTCCTTCCTGCCGTGGGCCCGGCGGGGCGCTGTTGCTCTACCTCAAGGCTGCTGGAAGGGGGGCCGGCCAGCACAAAGCCCCGTGCTGGGACTGGCCTGGCTTTTCTTTGTCTCTTAAACCTGGTGTAGATTAGGGGCAAAGGCGAGTTGCCGCACCAGTGCCGAGCGCCCCGAGACAGAAGGAGCTCTCGGCTGGCCCTCCTGCTCCCCTGTCGGCGGGGTCCGGAGCCATCCCCGTGCCGGGGTGACCCGCGGCTTGCACGCAGAGCGCACACGCCCCTAACGCTGGCTCTTCTCTCCGTGTCCTCTCTCTGTCCCCTCCTGTCCCACGGAGTTTTCGGGTTTTGCTCTCCGTTTTGGAGCCTTCGCACGTCTGAGAAAGATGGCGTTCTACCATAATAGTTCTGCCTTCTGCTGGAAATACCCTGTTAGGAACATCTTTAATCGTAACTTGAATAATATACGACTGGTAACAGAAAATCTGAAAACACAGTGAAAAGGCCTTTCGCCCTGAAGGAATACGCTTCTGGCTGTACGTTTCTCATAACCCAAAATGGGGCTGTGTTGTGTGCACCGTTCCATAATTTGCTTATTTTCAGCTTATATACTGGGCCTTTCCAGATCAGTAAGTAGACTTCTACGTTCTTAACTCCGTGCTAGTCCCCTGGGCCGATGTACTGTAAGTGACATTGTCAGGCGCCTGCCTGGGGGCATTGTGGTGTTTTCCGTAGGTTTTTGCTGTTACGGGCAGTGAGGAACTTTATCCTGTATGGAGCTTTTCCTCCCAGATAACTGCCCTAGAGCCAGGTCCAGGAAGCTTTGGCCTGGGGGCCTTGGTTGTGCCCCTCCAGTGAAGGATTCTTTAGGGACTTAATCCCTCTCTTTTGGGAAGGCCTCTCTGCTTTTGCAAACCCTGCCTACCTGCGAGGCCGCTGCCTCCCACCTCTTCCTCCAGTGCCCAGGGAGCGCCCCCCTTCCCCACCCAACCCCCGGTCCGGGAGAACCCTCCGCACCCCGAGGGACAGGCTGGTTCCTGCATGGACATGCCTTCCCTCCAAGTCCAAGGCTGGACTTCCCGCTCTCTGCTCACAGGAGGGGGGCCGTGCACAGGACAAGGCCTCCAGCGGGGAAGCTGGACCTTTTTTTGGAGTGTGAATCATGTATTTTGTCACAATTGTTTATACAAACTTGGTTTATCTTCACAGAAGAATCATATGCGTTTTAGTATAAAAATGTCTTACTCCCTGCGTTTAGATAAAATCACTGCTCTGGGATGACCCTGTGGTTTTGAAAACCTCCCAGCACACTGCCAAGTACCCCCAGACTTGCTCCCGTTGGAGATTTATTGATTTCTGCCCCAGCTTTATTGAGAACTAAATCGGCACATAGCAGTGTGTGAGTTTAAGGTGTCCGATGTGACTTAATACGCGTATATATTGCCAAGTAGTGGCCGCAGTAGTAAGGTTAGTTGCCACGTCCATCAGTCGTCACACAAAACTGCTGTTTCTGAGATTTGGAAGCAAGATGGCCCCCAGGTGGGCCGTGGCGGGGTGTGCAGGTGACCTCGGCCGCACCTGGGGAGATGCGCCGCCGTGGCTTCTCAGCCGCCTCCCTCGCGGGCTTGGGGCGCCTTTGGGGTCCGGCCCCCGCCGAGGGTAGCAGGCCTGCTGGGAACCCTGCAGCACCCCGGAGCGCGTGAGAAGCCCCCTTGGACTGGGGCTTTCGGGAGTTCTTCGGTGATTCGCGGGGAAATTCATGCTTGAGGAGCCCCAGAAACCAAAGTTGCTGAAAGCCTGGGATATGGCAGGGGGGCAATGAGGTAAGAGCAGCAGGTCCACTGGCCACGGGGCTTCCAGGAGGGTGGGCCCCCCCTCCCATCTGCCACCTGCCTCCTGCCGGGAGCAGTTCTCCCGGTCACAGGAGGGCCAGGAGCCAAGGCTGGCAGGCCTTGTCGTGTACCTCTGCGGACAGCACTCAGCCCTGGCCTGGCCTGGGACCAAATTCAGTGAGGGATGCAGGGGGCACGGTGACAGACGTCCTGCTGGTCACTGCCACATCCCCCACTGGGGCAGCAGCACGTGCTCTACTGACCGGATCTCCCCACCCATGTTAGCGCACAAAGTCTGGCCTGAATGAACAGTGTGGCGGTGCTTCCTCCTTCTTTGTTTCTTTTTTAAGGGGATATTTTGAAGATTTATTTCTTCATTTGTCGGAGAGAGAGAGCACGAGCAGGGGGAGTGGCAGGCAGAGGGAGAGGGAGAAGCAGGCTCCTCACTGAGCAGGGAGCCCAACATGGGGCTCGATCCCAGGACCCCAGGATCATGGCCTGAGCCCAAGGCAGATGCTTAACCGACTGAGCCACCCAGGCATCCGTTTTCCACTTTTTTAAATTCAGTAGCAAAAATTTCAGTGCGGGAGAAATCTCCTGCAGAGCCCCAGTGTGTATCAAACAGCCTGAGGGAGAATTGGCCCAGTTGGGACAGGAGCAGAGACTGGATGTCTGCCCCCTCGGCCTCAGCTCACCTCCCCGTGGCCCTGAGTAGCTCCGTGGAAGGCCGAGGCCCCTTCAAGCGTGGTGGTCTGAAGGCCCCTGGGAAGGCTGGGTGTGCAGTCAGCCCAGAGAGGAATTAGAGGCCGGCAGTCCCAGGTTCAAATCCCGGAGGGCACCGGGCACGTCGTTGACCGTCTTAGCGCCTCCATGTCTCTCTTTATAAATGAAAGACAAAGTCCAGCTCCAGTGGTAGAAGGATGAAGTGACACGTAGTACAGGAAATTTCCTTTGTGTGTTGTTGTCGCAACTTCAGCTTTGCTCTGAGGAGGCCCTGGGCTGTCTGAACTAAAGGCAGCCTTCCCATTTCCTGTGGGGTGTGCAGCTCCCAGCACCCAGTACAACCTGTGGGACTTGCTGCAGCCAGGGGCCGGGGCCGCCGCCTGCAGCCTGGCTCCCCAGCAGCCGGCTTGATTGGCTCTCCCTCACAGGATTGAAGGGACAGTCCCTGGGGATTGGAATCTTGGGAGGTCGTACCTGCCATTCCCCTGCCTCAGGCTGCCCCCAAGGAAGAGCATTAGAATGACAGACAGAGCCTTTCACCTGAGGGACTGGAGGGCAAATCCAGTGTCTTTGTGGTTATTACTCGGGAACCTGCCCGAGATCACCCAGTCACGCACCCAGTCATGCACCGTGGGGCTCCAGGCAGGACCTTGCCTATTCCCCCCAGGCTAAGACCCCACTTGGGCCAGATGCCAGTTTCCCAGCCCTCGTCCGTGCATCCTCTGGGGTGGGTGATGGGGGTGAGGGGTTTTTGCAATCGCAGGGACTGCCAGGCCTCACGGGTCACGTGAGCATCTGGAGTGTCACCGGGGATGTGGGAAGAAACTAAGACAGCCCAAGTGAGAACAGGCAGAGGCCTTGATTGAGAGCTGGTCATAGCAAGGGAGGGGTCGGCCGCCAGAACTGCATTTAGCGGAGCCTTGAGGCTGGCTGGGAGTAGGAACGATTCCTAGTGGGAAAGAGAAGGCTCGGGTGTGCCCCAGCTGGAGGCTGGTGGCGGCGGAGGCTGCCGCCTGGAGGTGGGGCGTCCTGCACGCTCTGCGATCGGTTGGGGGAGCATATTTGGCCTGCTCTGGCTGGTCCTATGAAGAGGGAAACCAGGGTAAAGATTAGGGTGGCTGGCAGTTACCGATCAAGCCCTGGCCATCGCGGGCCCTAGCTGCAGAGTTGTGGTTTGATTTCCTGGGCTGGTTGCTGCAGGGTGTGGGACACAGGTCTGTCTGACCTCTGCTCTGCCCATTTGTATATTCAGTTTCTCAGGGCACTTCGGGTGTGGCCAGAGCTGGGTCCTTGCTTTCCAGCAGTGGGGGGCGGAGCCGCTGCACCCAGACCAGCCTGGTTCAGTGGTCGTGCAGGTGTGTGCTAGGTGAGGGGCAGGGTTTGGCCCCCATGCAGAGAAGAAGCGTCAGCACGCACAAGCTGAGAGGGCAGGGGCATCATGAGGGCCTGGTCAGTGAGCCCTCGGGTGGAGCTCAGTGGCCTGGGGAGTCAAGCTCTGGCTGTTGAGAAAGATCCTTGAGTGTGACCCTGGGGCTACAGCAAATGATGGGTGTTTACCAGGCAGGCCTTATTTATTTATTTAGGGCCCAGAATAAAGTCGTGGGGCGGAAACATGATGTGAACCTAGTCGGCATCAGGCTCCCACTGTGCCCTGTGCCAGTCTGCATGCGGGCTCCAGCTTCCAGAACATTCCTTAACTCCCATATAACAGCTAAGGGAACAGACCCAGAGAAGTGAATGACTGGCCTGAGGTCATATGTGGATTCCCTGGCATTCCCCCTCCAGGGCTGCTCCCCTGGAACAGAAAGGCCAGATTCTTCCCCAGGCCCTTTGGGCTGTGGCCCCAACTTCCCCTCAGACTCTCCTCCCCCATGTGCCTGCTGCCTGGCTCTTGGCCACTTGGCATACACCAGGCGCTTCCCACCTTGGCCTTTGCGCAGGGCCGGTCTCTGCCTGAAGCACCGCTTTCCCGACTCTGCTCAGCCCCCGTCCAGCGCTTCCCCGAAGCTCCCATCCGGGGAAGCTGGCCCAGCTCCTGGGGCGGCTGCCTGTCCTCCATGAGCCGCACCACGCTGATGACCAGGTCATTGTGGAGGCCCCGAGGCCTGGTGCTGCTACAAATAGCAATGTCCCAGAATACGTTTCACAAAAGCTCATTTATGGGCACTCTGAGGATTTTCCCTCGGTGAAAAAAAAACTGAATTTAAAATTTTAAAATGAAAACTACTTTATTGGAAAGCAGGAACATTGTATGATTAGAAAGGAGGTTGACTTCTGTATTTGGTTAAGCATCACCCTGGCTTGGAAGGTAAGTCATGCTGTCTGAGTCTTGGCTTCTGAAGGATCCAGCGCCTTCTGTTTCGTCCAGGAGATGCTCCCGCAACTCAAGTGACGCAGGTCCTGGGCAGCTGGGTGCCCGTTGGTAGTCGGCTAGGGGGGGCAGGTACATCCGGGAACATGGACACAGGCCCCCTGGGTGGCCGGAGGGGAGCCTGCTGTCGTGTGTCTGTCACTATCATCACAAATCCCTGAGCCCTGTGAGCAGGGCTGCTCCTTGGACTGTCGGAGCTGTCGACCTCTCCAGGCCGCCACCCTCCAGTTTGCTCCGCCTGCACCATGTGGCCCGCCCTGGACCGCTGTCTGCCATCAGGCACACAAAGCAGGAGAGCTGGACCTGCGTGCTACAGGAACTTGCTTCCACACGCCTGCTCTCTCCCCCTCCCCCCATGCCACCTGTGCTGGGCCGGAGCCTGCCCAAGTTCAGGTGACCTCCTTCCTGCTCACCAGGAGGTCTGTCCACCACTCACTTCTCTGTTCCGTGCCCCGTTGCCCCAGCCCTGGTGACAAGAGTCTAATCCTGTTGGCCCGTCCTTCGGTGAAGGGAGAAGAGAAGCATCCTTTATCATGGTGCAGCGGTGGGTGGCAGACAGGCATGGCAGAGTTGGGCGGCGCATCCCTCAGACAGCGGGCAGGAGCAGAGCAGGGACAGGGGCTGGTGGGGGCAGGCAGGGCCGCAACCCCTGTATGCAGCCTGAGTCCGCGTTCACGCAGTCTGTGAATGAGGGGAAGAAACCAGGCTTGGAGACTCACCTCACCCAGGGCACGCCTGACCTCTCCCTGAGGCGAGAAGTCTGGCATCGGTCTAGACACACCCCTTCTGCTCACTGATCACTTCACAGTCCACATGGTCTAGGAGCTCTTTTGCCTTCTGACGTTCCCCCTGACCCCGTCTCCTCGTCACACTGCGGTGCTCCCCCAGGCCAGGCCCTCATCCTTTCTCCGTGGACCGTGAGCCAAGCTGCCCTGGGGACCCGGTTCCTGATCATGCCCGAGCCATGCCCCTGGCAGACCCCCACAGATGAGGGGCTCACTTTCCTCTGCCTGAGTCCATGTCTATTTCGCTTTGCCTCCTCCAGGAAGCCCTAGGGCTGGGTTGGATCCTTCCCCTGTGCTCTGCGTATTCCGAAACTGTTGCCCTGTGTGGTCATGACGGGTTTATGGGCCTCTGAGTCTCAGCTGTGAGCGTCTGGGGACACTGCTGAGCCTGGAGGTGCGCATGGGAGGTGCTTCGTGAGTGCTGGGTCACAGAGGGCGTTCAGAGTGAATGTACCTGCTGCGTGCAGAGTGGCTGAGGGCGGGTGAGGAGACCAGCTTCAGAGGAGCAGAGCCTTCCAGGTACCGTCTGTCTCCCGACTGGTGCTGGGAACCCTCTGTCTTCATGCCCTTTCTACTCTTCCTGGAGGAGCAGGTGGAGATAAGTCTGGACAAGAGATGTACTATCACCTGTGTCCATCTATCTGTTCATTTGTCTGTCCTTCCCTTTCCCCTCCTTCCTTCCTTCCTTCCATCCTTCTTTCATCCAGTATCTCTTGAGCGTCTGCTCTGGACCAGGCACACTGTCGCATCCCAGAGACTAAAGATTGGGGGCCGCCCAGAGCGGGACCCTGGGGCTTTGAGCTGTCAGTGTTCCATATTTCCTGCCTGTTCTTTGTGTCCCCTGGAGACGGTCAGGGAGAGTTGGGGACGGAGGATGGCCTGGGTGGATGGGGTAGAGTACAGAGGGTGCCCGACTGAATGGCCCCACATGCCATAGATTCGCTTTATGTCAGTTCAAGACAATGAAAGATCAGAAATGTCTCTGGGGAAAAAAACAAGATCATTCATCCAATTTGAGAGGAAAATTCACATAGCAGGAAAGTCTGGCCTAACCTGTGTCCTCAGAACCGGAAGTAGGTGTAAGAAGGAAAATCACCGAGATCTCTGTGAAGCTTCTCCAGACAGAATTCATCATGTGTGTTCTCTCACTTCCTTTGTTCTCCAGACAGTTTCGTCCTTTCTGTGGTTCCTCTGATTTCTGGTCCATGGGAAGTCTCTGGCCCCCCTGCTCCAGGGGCGCCAGGTGAGGGCTGGCTGTTGGGCAATTGAGGGTAGCAGTGGGGCAGAACCCACAGGCCCCGGGCTGGGCCAGTGGCTCCAGGTTCCTCAGAGAGTCCAACACAGCTTCCTGGGCCAGCCCTGGGGTTCTGACTCCGTAGCTCTCAGCTAGAGCCGTCTCTGGCTGGCCTGCCTCGAGGGGCATGGCCTGTCATTGGTACCCACTTCCCAGGGGTCATGAAGGCGAACTGGCTCGGCCTGATCTGTGAAACTAAAAGCAGGTGTCCCTGTTGGAACAGGCTACCTTGGCCCTTCAGGGTGTGTGAGGTGGCATGGCTGACGTTTCTGGAAAGCACTCGCTGTGAGGAGGGAGAAGGCCCGGCTCCTTCCACCTTGCCCAGCACCACAAGCGGGGCCTGGGGGGTGGCACCAAAGCAGAAGTGGGTCCCTAGGGGTCTGTGACCTGAGCCCGTCTGGCTTGTGCCCAGGATGGAGGAAGCAGGGACAGGGGCGCTTGGGACTTCCAGACACAACCTTGCCACTGAGCCTCTCTGCTCTCCATCTCGTCCTCGAAATGTATAGGCCCGAGCCTGTCCTCACCCCATCCTGGATGTGCGCCCTGCTGCGGGGACAATTCAAGGGCACAGGGGCATAGGACCGTGAGCGGGGCCTTGGCTCCGAGTGCCTAGGTGTGCTCCGTCCTGGAGGTGTGACCCTGCAGCAGGTGCCTTTCCAGCTCCCGCAGCTTTTCCCATCTCAGCTGAGTCCGAGATTCTACCGGAAGTCTGCAGCCAGACTGTGGGAATGGTCGCCTCTGAGCACCCTGCCCTCCAGCACCCAGGGCCGCCTGCCGTTCTGTCCATCTGCCGCGGGTTGGTCGGTGCCATCGAGGAGGGCAGGGCTTCTGTGTGCAGTTTCCCACGTTGTGTTGCCAACAGGCGCTCAGACGGTGACCTCTGTTCAGCGGATCTGCCCGCCAGGCAGACAGGCACACCAGAAATCCTGTTTCCAGTAAAAAGCATATTTTCACTATTTGCGGGAACCTTATAATGGCTAATTTTGGCGTCCACAGCAGGGATTGGATCGCCATGTTAAAGTAAAACCAAGTTTGTTGGTTTATTTGCAGTGTGATTTATGTATGCAGACCTGCAGGGTTCGAGTCCGTAGAGGCTGCCGTGCGCTCTGTGTCACCACCACCCGGGGCAGGAAAGGAAGCAGTCCCATGGCCCAGGAGCTTCCCTTGTGCCCTCTCCCAATTTCCTGAAGCACCGTCTGGTCAAAGGCAGGACCGAGGCCAGTGGATGAATGAGACATCAAGGGACCTTGGTGGGGACAGAGCCAGTGGGGCTCTTAGCCAGAGAGGTTTCCTGAAGGAGGTGGGGTTCGCTCAGTGGGACCGAAGTGTTGGCTGGAGTGACGGAGGTTTCACTTCTCGAGGCTGCTTTCTGCTGGTCCCTGGGTACCACCTGTTCCCAGCCTCAGACTATGTCCACCCCCCTTTCCAAGTGGCTCTGAAGTGACTGAGCCTGGCCCTGGGAGCACTAGGGGCAGTTGGCCCCCACAGCCTCCGGAAGGAGAGCAGCTTCTCTGCCCTGTGCCCGTGCAGGCGGGCCTGAGTCCTGGCTGGCCCGTCAGTGCGGGGAGCTGTCCGGCAGTCATCTGGTTCATTCAGACATTCCCCTGCTCCTCCCGTACAGCCTGACAGGGGCACAGGGCTCAGCCATTTCCGGTGGCAGGGTCTCACACCTCAGGGCACCTGAAAGTTCCTTCTTCACACAAGCTCAAGCTCACCTCGCCTGTGTGGCTCTGACCAGGCCACCTGCACCAGCCGGCCGGGCTCTCATGAAAAGTCCTAACCTTGAGCTGTGTCTGTGATTCCATAGCTCTAAGAAGTCCAAGAAACGCCCCGAAGTGGCTGTGAAGCCTAAACCCTCACCCCGACTCACCATTTTTGATGAGGAGGTGGACCCTGATGAGGGGCTCTTCGGCCCAAGCACGAAGCTCTCCCCGCAGCGCCCCGCAGAGGACGTGCCCCTCGAGGACCGTAAGTAGAGCCTCCAGGTGTTTCCTTCCCTCTGGGTGTCTGCTCAGTGACCCAGCCAGCCTTTTGTAAGTGGTTTTGGACCTGCACGTGTGAGCACGGTGGAAATCTTCTCCTTGTCCTGTTTCGACGTGGTACACACTCGGCTTATGGAGATTTTCTGCTGGAGAAATCTAGGCCTGCACTTTGTGTCCCCATAGCCTGGAACATTCCAGGGCTGTATGTTTATTCTGATCATCCCATAGAAGAGGAGGTGGCATCTTTGTCATTCCAGTGGCCAGATGTGAGCACCGTCTGGGAAGGAGATGCAACCACCCACGTGTGCTGGGACTCTGTATGATTTGGATTCTAATGAGAGATTTTGTGTGACCTGAATAAACCCCACCGGAGGGTCCTGTGCAGAGTCGGAAAGGGGAAAGCCAAGCAGCCTTGGGACTTCTATACTCGTCCCTGGGTCTGACCTTTCGTCACCCCACCTGGGTCCTCATTCAGGATGGACAAATGCTGTCCCCATTAATCCAGCCAGCACTTGGTGACCACCCACTGAGGGCCAGGCTCTGTGCTGAGCCTGAGAACTCACTGATGAGACAGACACAGTCCCGGCCTCACGGCTCTGAGGACACGTCCTGACAGTTTCAGCGTCGCCTCTGAGTGCTGTCCCTTGCCTTCTTCCTGTCCCCACCTGGGCCTCTTCCTCGGGTTCTCTGTGCTCAGCCTTGTCCCTTGCCCACTGTCTCCGGGCTGGGCCAGGAGGCTGGGCGAGGCTGTCTCCACCTGTACCCCCTTGGCCCCTGAGGACAGGCCAGGACGTCCTCTGACCATTCTGCTCCTCCCTTCTCCACAGCCCTGAAGTTGTTTGAAGATCCTGACCTCGGTGGTGCCGTCCCTCTGGATGACCCCTTACTGCTGCCTGCCGCCCGTGAGAGTAGAGGGCCCATGTCCCACGCGGAGCTGTTCAGGTACCACCTGTCCCTTGCGGTGCTTCTCCGCCAGCCCTGAGAGTAGCCTGGACAGAGCCAGGGACCTGTCCCTGTGTGGGAGCATCTCCCAGCTTCGGCCTCCAAGGGAGGCCATCTTGGCCCCTCCAAGGCAGGAGCCTGTGGGTGGACGCTGACCAGGAGGCAGTGGTGGGGGCTGGGCTGGGCTGGGGGTGGGCCGCAGCCCAGCACAGCTCCGCAGGTTCCAGAAAGAATTTCATGAATACAAGTCTTTTCTTTTCCACACTCACACTTTCATAGTTTATGTGAAGAATAATTAAATTATATCATTGCAAGAGCAAGTATTATTGGCATAAGTGGGTTTGGGAACAACTAAGATGGGTTCTTGGTAGCACACGGCCCTCCCGGAGGGGGGCAAAGTGCACACGTGCTGGACCGCGGCCAGTCCCGGCAGGGCCCCAGCGCGGGCTGGAGAGGGGAGTGTGAGGCATAGTCTGTTCCGCGGAGGTGGGCGGACGAGTGCCCGCGCCTGCCTTAGACGCTTGCCGCGGTCCGTGTGCTAGACTCCACACGCGGCCCGATTTCATGCTCACGACAGCCCCCCACCGAGGCTCGATCTCTGTGTTAGAGAACAGAGTGTGGGAGAGGTAACTGGCCCAAGGCCACGGCTCCCCCGATCGGAACCCAGTCCACCAGCCTGCGTCCTGTCTTCCCCGCTCCTCCCAGGACTCCCGAAGCCCTTAGAGGAGAGGAGGCTGGGAGATCTGCCTCCCGCCCCGGGCGGGCAGTGCTCCCCGGGCTTCGGCGTGTGCCGGCTGCGTTCTCCGCGTGCTTGGTACTGTGCGTCACCGTTGCGTCGTCCGTGCCCCCAGAATGCGGCCTTGCTCAGCGGCGTATGGGAGGCCGAGCTGTGTCTTTCCAGGAACGGTTACATGGTGCCTAGAGGCTGTCATCCGCGCCCTCATTAGCAGCCTTGGCTTTAGGCAGCCCTGTCAGTGCCCGAGTCACGGCGAACGCTGTCTTGTCTTTACATCCGCCCGTGGTCCCTGGCGTCTCTTCGCCGTCATCTGTGTCCTTGCCCCGACCGCCCCGGCAGGCTGGCAGAAGCTGGGGTGGTGCTGTCTTGAGAGGAGAGACCGAGGCACGGGGAAGCAGACTCAGCCGTGAGGACGGTGGCAGGGCGCCTCTGAGTGCGCCCTGCCCAGGGAGGCTCCGCCATCTCCAGGACTCAGCGCGTCCCAGGGAGGCCATTCCCCGGGACTTTGCTGGCACGGTTCCTCCTGAGTCTGTGACACCAGCACCTCCTGACCCACATCCTTCTGAACTCCGGTGTTCCCTTCAAGGGGGTTCTGTGGCCGGATGGCTGGGGCAATACCAGTGTTCAGCAGGACTCTGAGGGCATGAGTGGGAAGCAGCGTGGAGCGCTGCACATTCCCGTTGGTCTCGGGGACTCTTTCCCTTTGGCGTACCTCTTGGCATCCTCCAGAGCCCTCTGGGAGTCACTGGAGAATGGGTGTCTGCGGCCCTGCCTTCACTGTGCCACACAGCTGGTGATAAAGAATTCACGTTCGGAGAGCAGGAGCCGGGTTTTATTCACCTTTGTGCTGGCTCTGGGACTATCCAGGCAGCGATTGGGGTTCTTTACGATAAAAAAGCTTCCTGATCCTCATTCATTCACTGATGCCGTCACCCGTCTGCTCATGCCATCGTGGCCATCAGGGAGCCTGAAGCTCCCCAGAGCGCTGTGCCCGGCAGGTGCTGGAGTCTGACAAGCCTCATTTCCCTCTTGCTGAGCAGCCAGGCCAGTGGGCGGTCTGTCCCCTGCAGGGACCTGGGGAGGGGGAGTGGGACTGGGGTCTTTGGAGCTCCCCGTAGCTTCTCCGTGGGAGCCGGACCTTGCGTTAGTGGGACCCAATTCCAGCCGTGACTCAGGGCACCTGGGTAGAAATAGAGCACGTGGAAAGGGGTGCCCCGCCGCCACCTGTACCCCGAGTGTGACTGCCTCCCCTCCCCTGCCACCTCAGCAGCTTCTGGTGAGTTCCCAGCAGCGTTTGCCCCAGCCGTATAAATCCTAGACGCTGACACAAGCTGTTAGCTGCTGGTCTATTTCCCTACGGGCCCCTGCGTGTGGATAATTCGGTCCCCCCGAGCTTTCCCTGAGCTCCAGCTCCGGTGGAGGATGCAGGAGGAGCCAGCACCTGCCGTGGGGAGCTCAGGGAAGAGCTGCTGCTTGGGGGGGGGGGGGGGGCAGGAGCAGCCCATGCTGGGTTACACTTGTGGGGATTGCCGCAAGCCCAAGACAGCTACCTCTCTTCGGAGGCCTGGCTTGGGCTGGGCCCTCTTGGTCTGGACTGGAAGGACATCTCTGCCATCCGCAGAGGCTCTGACTTCTGCCTTTGGGGTCTCTGCCCCGCCACAGGGGTGACCCGGAGCTCCTCTGGCAGCTGGTACTTGGCAGGCAGGGTGGTGCTAGGCACGCCACGCTCAAACAGGCCTTTTCCTAGGCCAGCCGATGTCTGAGCTGGATCCCATTGAGAGATGGGGAGACTGAGGACCGGGGAAGGAGCATGATGAAGCAGACCCGAGGCCGCTGGTGAAGGCATAGTGGGAGAGAAACAGAGCTGCGCTCCGGGCTTGGTGCTGTGCTTCCGGGCCCACGGCAGCTCTGCAGCCCTTGCTGGGTGATGCCGCCGTTACCATCTCGCAGATGGGGACACCGGGGTCTTCTGCCACAGCACCTGAGCCCTTCTCCCCTGTCCCCATGCGGCCTACTAAGATGCCCTTAGACACCTTGCCCAGGTGTGGGCAGCACCAGTCCGGAGGTCTCTGCTGGTCGCTGATTTAGGAAGCATGTAAAGGGCCAGGAATACTCTTTTAAGAATTCAAAAATTGGCCCTAGGATTTCAAAGGGAATTTTCCGTGTGACTCTGTGAAAGCCCCCAGGATAGTGTTACCAGACTCCCCCCTGCCCCCAGCCCTGGGTCTCCTTCTGTCTCCTGGTTCCAGACCAAGTGGAGTTCCTCCGCCAGGAACTGGCAGCAGGAGCTCCTCAGGCAAAGAGGGCAGAGCCGGGCTGTGGTCTGCTTTGCTCAACCACCGTCCGGTACCTGGAGCAGGTCCTATGTGACCGTCCCCCTGCTGCAGGCTTTAGTCCCACCGCACGGCGGGCTGTCAGGTCCGGGACCATGGCTCCACTCTCGGAGGGCTCTGTCTAGCACCCAGGTGGCCCACAGTGGGCACGGTGGACAGGCAGCCCCACCCCACATGGTGAGATCCCCTCATTTAGTCTTTCTCCGGCTGAACTTGGTCCAGATGAGGGCTCAGCTTCTGAAGTCAGACGCCCTGGTCCTGACTCAGGCAGCATCACACGCGGTCATCTCACAGGCAGCTTGGCCTGGGACTTGAGCCTGCACATCTGCAGGGTGGACAGCAGCTGTACCCCCAAAGGGTTTGGGGATAAAACGAGATACTGTGTCTGGGGTGCTTGGCACGGAGCGGGAGCTCTGCATCCAGCAGCTGTTACTCTTACTTCTTGAGAGGTTGAAGAACAAGTCCCCTAAAGGGCCATCGTCTAGAGGGGGACCACGTGAAAAGCAGAGCCCTCCAGAGGCTGCCGAGGGGCCGGCTCTGCTCCCTCTGTGCTGTGGGGCTGTGGGGCGGGCGAAACCTGCCCCCCAGTTCCTCCCTGGGGGCAGGCTGGCGGAAAGGCCAGGTTGGGGCGCAGCCTGTCATGCTCCCCAGAGTGGGGTGCCATTGCCTCGGGGCCTTGCTCCCTTTGCAGGGGGGTCATATTCAGAGCTTTCCCTCTGGTTCCCTAGAGTTGAAGAGGACTTGGACCAGCTTCTCAACCTGGGGGCTGAGCCCACCCCCAAGCCCCAGCCTGAGCCCAAAGCACCAGTGGCAGCTAGGCCAGCACTTCCCAGAAAGCCAGCTGTCCCCCCCCGAGTGGGCCTGTCAGAGGCTGTGGTGGGGCAGCGGAAGCAGCAACAGATTCAAGCCATGGACGAGATGGACATCTTACAGTATATCCGGGACCACGATGCACCCGGCCGAGCTGCCCCCAGCCTCTTCTGATGCCCCCACCCTCCCCCCCGGACTGGCCCTGGGCCGGCAGAGCCTCTCCCCGGAGCGATGTGGTGAGGTGGGCACTGTGCCCTGAAGGGCCAGGACCTCTGTTCCCAGGGGAGGGGGGTGGACGCCCAGGTCATAGGACCCCTGTACTGCCTTGGGTTTTTCTCTTGTCTTGTTTGCCTGTGGGGTCATAGAACCCTGCAGGGCACAGAGAAAGAGGTCATCATAGGAACTGGAGCCCGAATTGTCTCAGCCACATGGATGTGGAGGGGAGAGCATGTGGGGTGCCTTGCTAACCGGGAGCTCAGCCCCCAGGATGAAGTTGAGACTGCAGGGACCCTGTGATGCCCTCTCAGGCCAGGGGACTTTGTGTCCATTCGTGTCTACTGCACAGTAGGGAGGGTCCGCCCAGCCTGGGAGCGGGGGCTGGAGTCCCTGGGCAGTGTGGCTCCTGGGGGCCTGCAGGATCCAAGAGGGTCCCCGGGGGACGGATGCTGAGTGGGTACCTGGGAGGGCCTGGTTGGGTGGAGTGTCCCTGAGCTGCCTCTGGTCATCAAGGTGCTAGGCAAGGTACTTTCCCATGTGTCCATCTTGAGGGAGACACGAGGCCCAGCCCTGCCTCTCTCGGGTGTGGACAGCCTGACAAGCCCCTGGTCTTCTTCCCTCCTTTCCCAGGGAATGCCTGGCCAGACCATGGCCTCCTGGGGTCTGGCCATATGGCCAGTGTCCACCCTTGCAGCTCTGAGCAGAGTGGTCAGAACGCTGCCTGGGCCTGCAGCTAGGCCTACTCACGGGGGCCTAGGTGGATGCTCCTGGCTACTGCTTGGAGCACTTTGTCCAGAGGTGGGTGCTGCCAGGCCTTTTCTGGTCCCCAGATCTGGACATGCCCACCGGCCTCTCAGCAGTGGGGGCCGTCTCTCCAGGGAGAAGGAGCCCTGTGCCAGAGCAGGGCCAGTGCCTTAGACTTCCCCTGGACCCCCCACGCCCCGGCACCCGGGTCGGGGCATGGCACAGTGCTCAGGAAATTCTCAGTGAATGATGTTTAATAGAGCAAAGAATATCTTTTTAAATTTATTCTTCATGTTCAGAACTAGTTTTTAATGAAACACGGTTTTTAGTGAAATGCAACCCTTGTTGTCCCTTGGCTTCTCCTGCTTGAAAGGACCCTGGAAGGAGGTTTGGAAGTAGGACCCCAGATGCTTTCCTGATCGGGGGCAACAGCAAACCCTGAGGGAGGCCCCCAACCAAGCTGGTTGTTGGCCACCATCAGAGTCTCTAGTACCCTGCTCCTGCCCCGTGCCCGGACCTGTAGGACGTGGGAGCACCCCCTCTGCTCTGTCCTGCGTCTCTTGCACCCCAGCACCCTCAGCAGCTGCCCAGTCTGAGGAGGCTGCCCTCCCCCAGCCTGGGCCAGAGGAGCGGGAAATAGGCAGTCGTGAGGTCTGAGAGCTGCATGCCTTCTTCTCTGCCTTACCCGGGCTCCAAGGCCTCTCTCCCCAGGGCCCTGCGCAGGCTCCAGGGCTCCTCGCACCTGCCACTGCACTTCCCCTTTCAGTGCCGGGCCTTGGCGCCCCCACCCCACAAGGCCTGGAAAGCAGTGAGTGCTGAGGGGAGGGCTGCCTCTCTGTTCCGCCACCACCACTCGGCGACTGTGACATCGGAGCAGGGGGCTCAGCTGCCAGGTGCGTGGAAGGGGTCATTCCAGTGTGGGTTCATCCACACAGACTGGCCTCCTCCCTGGGGGCCTGGTGCTGCCTAGACACTTGAGTGAGGATGTGCACGTCCCCGGATAATGACGCTTGAACTGTGGCTGATTCTCCACCGCGGGTCTGTGATCCCCTGGTGAACCCATGACACCCAGTGATCCAATAAAGTTCATGTCAGTGACTCATTCCAGCATTTGTTAATGGTGGTTTTTCTGTGCCTGGGCTAATGGGGAATGTTGGGGAGGGTGGGGGAGTATCTTGTTAACAGTGGGCCCGGCAAGGGGAGCTGCCCTGGAAGGACCCTGGGGTCTGCCACGGCTCTACCCAGGCCCCCAGGCTGCTGCTTGGTAGGGTGAGATGAGCCTAGAGGGAGGATTCCACTGTGTAAACTGAGGCAGAGGGGCCAGAGGCCCAGGTCCTGCAGGAATCATAGGGTCAGTAACTGGCCAGCCAGGATGCTTGGAAACAGTCTGGAAAGAGGACCCTTCCCTTCTCCAGCCTTACCATCTCCTCATGGTGCGGACTGGCCTAGACTTGGACTGGTCTTCGGCTCTTTAAGCTCCGACATCAAGTAAACCCATCCATCCATGCACACACTTGTCCTGGCCTCCTCACCCGTGCTGGAGCTCAGAGTCTGAGATGCTGCTTTGTGCCAGGACCCCAGAGGTCCTGGGCAGATGGCTCTGCGGACTGACAGCCACTGGAGGACTAGAAATGGGTCCCCAGGAGCCAGCGAGACCCCGAGCCGGGGTGGGCTGTGGGCCAACACTGGCCTCCTCCCACTGCTTGGCTTTGGCTCTTGTAGCCAAGCTCGAACTGGGGTCTTGGCTCCCAAGGACAAACAGTTGGGCTCTTCTGAGAAGGACCCCACAGCCAAGAGCCTGCATCCGAGAGCTCACCATACAAAGAAAACCGAGAGGTGGAACTGGGGGGCAGCGGCCTTTGGAAGCTGCTGGGAGCTCCGTGGGCAGGATGCGCCATCTGTGCCCGGAGTCCCCTTCCCTCCCGGCACTGTTACTCTCGGGAAGCCAGGAACTCCAGTTCTGCTGGAAAGTCCCCCTCCTAGCTCCTGGCCTGGCCAGGCTGTGCGGTGGGCCTCCCTGGGGAGCGCCCACTCTTCTGAGCTCTGGTGCCCCGTGTTCACATCCGTGCAACTGTCTGGAATGTTCCTTCTCCTCCACGAGCTCTGGCGGCTGCCCCAGAGCTCGAGTCCTCACACTGGATACAGACAAGAGAGCAAAAGTCCAGCCGCTTTTCAGGGCCCTCCGGTCTCAGTGCCCCACTGCCCCTTGGCACCGTGTTGACACACTCTGTGCAGAGATGAAACACCCAGCGTTAGGCTTTGGTTTGCCTCCACCCCTGGGAAGTCCGGGGAGGCCTGGTGTGGGAAATCCTGCTCAGCCGTCCAGCTCTGCGGCCGTCCGGCTGAGCATCTCCTGGGGAAGAGAGAAGGGCCCGGATGCTGGCCCCGACTGGGCAGCAGGCACCTCGCAGTGCTGCTGGGGCTTTGCGTGGGTTGATGGCTGCCCAGAGCAGGCCTGGTCTGGGCCTTTTTGAGTGGCTGACCTTTCAGTGTCAAGTTTTGGAGGGTACTATTCAGTGCAAACCCTGATCACTCCAAACCATTCCCCGTCAGCACCCTGAGGCCTCCCCGGTGGGGATCATTGACTGAAGGACCTTTGGAGAAACCAGCCACTGGGCTTGGGGCATGGAAGGATCTAGGTTCCAGTGCAGCTGGGCTGTGTGACATCCCCTTACCTCACAGCCCACAGTGCCGTGTGAAGAGACTCCCCTGGGCTCTCGTAAAGGGGCCAGCAGGACTGTGACGTCCCATTCGTGCTGGAGGAGTTTCCGTGGGCTGGTCACTCACGCATCACGGGGGACCCCTGCCCGGGACGAGCTGAACGCTGATGGGAAGCGGCCGGCTGTTGGGTGGGCGGTCAGAAGGTGCCAGCAAGCTCAGCTCGGCCCGGCGTCCATCCTGGGCACTGAGCACTCATTGCCAGGTGCTGAGCTATGGACAACGTGGTGAATAGAACGGCGTGGTGAGCATAACCTGGAGGGCCGATGCTAATCGCGCTCCTGGCTGACCTCGGGCTCTTGCTCTCCATGGCTCACACTCAGGATAAAACCACAGCTTCTGGAGCGGCGATTATGGGCTGAGCCCGTAGCCGGGGTAAGCAGGAATCCCTCCTGACAACTTTCAGAGGTGCCAGTGCTTCTCTGCCAACTCAGCAGCTAGTAGCAGCCTCTAAATTGGTTTTTTAGTAAAGCTGAGTTAGCTCCCTCCAGCCCGACTGGCCAGTCATGCCATCGATCCAGGGCGAAGCAGAGGGAGGCCAGGACTAGGTAGGAGGCACAGCTCTGGGGCTCGGGGGACGCAGGGAACGACATGCCACGAACATTTCTTGAGCACCCACGGGGTACAGTACCTTTCCCAGGCACGACAGGGGTCCCAAAGATGGAGAAACATGAACCGTTAAAGCTGGATCTGCCATGAGCCGTGCTGAGCCCCCAGTTTCAGTTCTGTTCCGTGGACCTCCTGCCCAAACAGCAGACGCAGCTGAAGGAGGTACCCCCTCCCGTGCAGCCTCTCACCCCATCTCCCCTCCCCTCTGTCACCTGCCCGCACAGAGTGTTGCGTGTGACCTGAGGCCAGCCTCCCGTCTGCTATAACGAAGTACCAAAAACTGGGTGACTTGAAGCAACAGGAATTTATTCTCTCCCTGTTCTGGAGTCCAGAAATCCGAAATCAAGGTGTTGGCAGAGCCACACTCTCTCCTGAGGCTCCAGGGAGAATCCTTCCTTGCCTCTTCCAGCTTCCTGTGTCGCTGGCACTCCTTGAACTTGCTTGGCTTGTAACTGCGTTCCTCCCATCTCTGTCTCCATGTGGCCGTCTCTTCTGTGTCTTCTCTGGGTTTGTGTCCAAATTCCCTCTTCTTGTAAGAATACCAGTCATTGGATTAGGACCCGGTATGATCTCATTTTACCTTAATGACACCTGCAAAGCCCCGATTTCCAAAGAAGGTCCCATTTATGGGTGCAGGGGGACATGAATTTTGGAAGGACGCTGTTCCACCCGGTATGGTTACTAAGGGCCTGGGACCTTCCGGCAGACTGAAGTGATGATTTCTGCACCTCTACTGTCTGCTCCAGGGCCTGGCAAGGACCTTCTCTGAGGGCCCGTCGGCCACCATCTGGAACTTACCATATAAGGTTTGGGAGACACTTTACGATGGCGTCTGACAGCGGACGCAGCCTCCGTCGTCACTTGTAACCAGAAGTTAGTGTGTGACTTGTGGAGCTCCAGGTCCTTCCCCACGCGGCCAAGGGGTGGCCTGAGCCCCCTGGGCTGTCGTGCCTTCTCTTCCCCGAGCGATGACAGGCCCAGAATGGGTCTCCGTTACTTCCTGTCCTGAGCCATGGGCTGTTAGGAGGAAGCTGAGGTAGGCAGCGTCCCATTCCGTCCTGTCATGTAGTACACAGTGGTGAGTCAGCCGTGGTCGGAGCGGCCTCAGCTGACAGAGGGCTGTGTCTCCCTTCCTAGAGGGGTGCGCCGTGCCGGAGGAGGCCTCTCCTGGTGGGGCTGCAGCACCTCCTGCTCAGAACCCTGGCTCAGTGGAAACCCGATGGCTCTCCCAGGCCGCTGGCCTCCAGGGCTGCCCTCCGGCCGTCACCCCATCCTCTTCTCGCTGGGCGTCTGAGGAAGCTGGAAAAGGCTGTGACAGAGCTGGTGGCGGGAAGCGGCCTCCAGAGTGTGAGGGCCACTGGCCCACTCCCCAGGCGCCCGAGGGGGCCTCCCCTGCTCTCTCCAGTAGCTTTTCTTCCTCGGCGAGATCTCTCTCGACATCTCCACGTTTTCCTTTTGGTTCAATAGCCACTTTGCTGATTTCCCCCCAGCAAGTGCTGTTGGTCCAAGAAGGTGATCCTTCTAGATGAGACAGCGGAACAGCTGACTTCGTGTCTCCCTGTTTCTCAGACCATCAGGAGCAGCAGAGAGGCTCTGCTTGACCTTCTGGGGGCCCGAGGGCCTCGCTTTACTGCCTGCTGGTCTGGGATTCTCATCAGGCTCGTCCGGTTTTATGGGTGGCCCTGGGACGGGACCCCGGCCCCCGCCGACTGCAAAATCCACGGGCACGGGAATGGAAGATGCTTCAGCACCTCGGTGAAAGTCTGGCAGTTTCTTCAAAGGTGTACATGAATTTTCCATATGACCCAGCAATTCTACTTCTAAAAATATACCCAAAGAGAGAGAGAAACCCATGTCCTCACAAAGAGTTGTAGACAAATGTTCACAGCGGCTTGATTCACCATGGCTAAAAAGTGGAAACCACCACCAAGCCCACGAGCTGGTAAATGGATAAGCAAAATATGGACTAGCCACACTGTGGAATATTACTCAGCAACAAAAAAGCACAAAGTGCCGACGCCTACACGACATGGACCGATCTCAAAACCATCATGCTGAGTGAAAGATGCTCGACTCGAAAAGACTACAGAGTTTATGATTCTATTTCCATGGCATTTCCACAAGAGACCAATCTGCCTCAGGCTAGAGGCCAAAACGAACAGTGACCGCAGATGGACGCAAAGGATCTTTTGGGGGGTTTGTTGCAATGATTGCACCATTCTATAAATCTACTGAAATTCTTCTTCTGCACATTTAAAATGGGTGAATTTTAAATTAAGTTATACCGTTAAATTATACCTCAATAAAACAGTTTTACAAATTAGTGACTGTGAATGAAACCAGCAAACCGACCCATGGGCAGCAGAGTGCAGTGGCCGAAAGTGTGGGTCAGCTCTCCGCTCTCCCGCCGGCCAGCTGAGTGGCCCTGGGCCAGCCACCTACTCTCCGCGCCTCGGTGTTCTCACCTTGAAATGGGGATAATAATCTGCTTCACTGGGGTCATTGTAAGGAGAAAATGGGTTAATGTTTGTAAAGTTCTTTGATCGGGACTTGATGCATAGTACACATTATATGTGAAGAACTGAAATGCCACTACATCGTGACTCAGTTGTTTGTTGCACTGCAAGCAGTTCTAGGGTTCAAGTGCTCCTTCTCACTCTTCTGAGAGTGAGAGCCAGACCTTTGCGGGAGAAAGGGGAAGCCGATGGGGCTTGCTGTATGAGGACGGCCAGAGGTGAGAGGCTGTGTTCTCTGCCAGCCTCTCAGCTTATCTGTGCCCATCTGCCACACGGGGCAACACAGCCTACTCAGCCACCACACGTAGGGTCGGGGTCATGGGTGACAGCTGTGGATCCACAGAGGGGCCTGGTGGCTAGGGGCTCTGGGATGTGACCTGCGTCCTAGATCTGGATGGGCCATGGAGGGTGACCTGAGGGAGGGCAGATGGAACATGCTGGAAACGAGCCTCTGGAGAAGACATCATTCTGATGGGGATTACTAATAACACCTGCAGGGCCATGCAACGGGGGGCTCGTCCCAGAACACCCCGCACCCCAAAACAAGTACAGCTTTTCCCAGCACCATGGAGACAAGGAAATAAACACATTACTTCCCTCTCCTGGCCCCTGACCTTTTGTACAGAGCCACTGGCCAGGCGGGGCTGGGGCGGGAAAGTGGGGTGGAGAGAGGTTTCTGGCAGTCCTGGCTGCTTGTGGCCTGCCCAGACTGTGAAGAGGGCCTGGGCGTGATGCCCCTTCCTCTTTATGCCTTGAGCCTCCTCCAGCTTCTTCATCTCCCGGGACTGGGGGTGGGGTTCCTGCATTCCCCTTTGGAAAGAAGCTACACCCACAAAGACATATGCAGATGCTTATAGCACCACAATTCAGAACACACCCAACCGAAAGAAGGAACCTGCGTATCCACGAGCTGGTCAACAGATAAACCAACAAGGACACCCATACGGTGCAAAACTGCTCAGCAAAGAAAAGAAAAATGCTAACAGATACGACCACATGGTGGATCTCAGACACAGACTAAGTGAAAGAAGCTAGACCCCAAAAACTGCAAACTGGGTGATTCCATTTGTATGAAATTCTAGAAGAAGCAAAACTAGAGTGACAAAAAGCAGATCAGTGGTTGCCAGGGGCTGGGGCTGGGCAAGGCTGCCTGAGGAAACTTTCTGAGGTGACAAACACTCTAAAATTTGAGCATGACTATAAACAAAACTCAGTAAGTTGTACACTTAAAATAGGGGAACTTTATTGTATGTAAATTGTATGTCCATAAAGCTGTTGAAAAAGGGACCATAGTACAAAAACTAAACATACTCTTAACCCTTCAGTCCAGCAACCCTGCTCCTCAGTATTTACCCAAATGAGTTGAAAACTTACATCCACGCAAAAACCTGCACACCGATGTTTATAGCAGCTTTATTCACAATTTCCAAACCTTGGAAGTATCCAAGTAACCAAGATGTCCTTCAGTAGGTAAATAGATAAACAAATGATGATATATCCAGACAGTGGAGTATTACTCAGCACAAAAAAGAAATGAATCATCAAGGTATGAAAAGACCTTCCTTCCATGGAGGAACCTGAAATGCATGTGAAAGAAACCAATCTAAAAAAAGGTTCCAGTGCAAGACTGTTGAATCACAGATCTGTACCTCTGAAACAAATAATGCAACATATGTTAAGAAAAAAAAAAAAGAAGAAGATAGCAGGAGGGGAAGAATGGAGGGGAGTAAGCTGGAGGGGGAGACGAACCATGAGAGACGATGGACTCTGAAAAACAAACGGAGGTTTCCAGAGGGGAGGGGGTGGGGGGATGGGTTAGCCTGGTGATGGGTATTAAAGAGGGCACGTTCTGCGTGGAGCACTGGGGGTTATGCGCAAACAATGAATCATGGAACACTACATCAAAAACTAACGATGTAATGTATGGTGATTAACATAACAAAAAAATTAAAAATAAAAAAAGGCTCCACACCCTATGATCCCAACAACAGGACATTCTGCAAGAAGCACAACTGTGGAGACAGGAGAAGGATCAGTGGTGCCCAGGGACTGAGGGGAAAGGGAGATGAACAGATGGAGCATGAAGGTTGTTTAGGGCAGTGAGACTATGCTGTATGATACCGTAAGGAGGGATACATGTCATCCTACATTTGTGCAAACACATAGAATGTACACCACCAAGAGCGACCCCTAATGTAAACCCTGGACTTTGTTGAGATGATGGGTCTATGCAGGTTCATCATTTATAACAAACATACCGCTCTGGCGGGGAATGGTGATAACGGGACAGGCTGTGTGTGCAGGCAAAGGGGATGTAGGAATTCTCTGTACTTCCTATTTAATTTGCTGTGAACTGAAAATTGCTCTAAAATGTAAAGTCTGTTTTTAAAAACAGGAACCACAAGTTGAGGCTCATTAGCCCAGAAGCTGTCTGCCTCTCCAGGGGGTCAGCCCTGTTGCCCCAGGCCGTGCCCCACCTTCAGTGACACCCCCCACAACCTCCAGAGAGCCCTGGGCTCCAGCTGAGGCTCACAAACATTTGGTTCATGGTGGTAGGGGTTCCTGGTCCAGCAGATGGGCAACCCTGAGGGAAGGAACTGGAGGCCCCCCATGAAGGGGAGGACCTGCCCCAGGTCCCCTGGGGAAAATGAGGGGTCAAAACCCTGTCAGCCTGGAAGCTTCAGGCACTGACTGGCCTTGGTTCTTGGTTCCTTGAAAGCTTCTCTCTCTTCGGTATGATTTCCATCTTTCTGTTTTCCTCCCTGTAGTTGTCCTGCACAGGCAGATGGAGAAGATTTATTGCAAGATAGCACAGTGCTTTTCAGAGGTGGGTGAGCTCCCCTGAGCAAATCATGAAGCAGCATGATCAGGTTTTCCTTCTGTCTTCTCATGGAATGAAGCTGAGGGGCCTCAGTACTAGGAAAACATGCTAGGGGCTGTCCCAAAGGCCATCAAGCTCCAGGGGCTTGGACTACATGGGCCCTCAAGAGAATGAACCTTGGGGCACCCGGGTGGCTCAGTTGGTTAGGCATCTGCCTTCGGCTAAGGTCATGATCCTGGGGTCCCTGCTCGGGGTGGCGGGGGGGGGGCGGGGAGTCTGCTTCTCCCTCTGCCCCTCCCCATGCGTGTGCTCTCTCTGTCTCAAATAAATCAATAAAATCTTAAAAAAGAGAGAGAGAGAGAATGAACCTTCCTGGGAGGAAACTCAGTGGTCCACCAGGACCCCAGGAGCAGGCTTTGAAGTCTCAGTCCTGCCGAAGGCCTCCACCAGCTCTCCTTTTGGGTTGGAAAGTGCACGAACCTTTGCTTGCTGGGATCAAGGAAGTCCTGTTGTGTGGCTCTCAAGGGGTAGCGAGCCAAAGACTGCTCACGAGGCCCTGCAGCAAGTAGGGATGCTGGCGTGGGCAGGGCTGGGCCTCTGTCTCCCAGGAGAGTCTCATCCTGCAGTGGCATTGGACAGAGAGGTTTTGTTTTGTCCTGTGGTCAGCTACTCGTGGACACGCTACGTGGCTACGTTCGAGGAGGTTTACACGGGTACCTCATTTTCCTTGAATGGAAGCCTAAGGTGTTATTTTTGCTAATAAATGAGAAGCAGCTCCTGCTGGTGTCACTGCCTGTTCCTGAAGGAATTTTTCTCTTGGCATTGGTGTCTTTGGGCTCAGCTTGAGGAAGATGCCTTTAGACCTGAGGCTTAAGGGTCCTAAGTTTAGAGAGAAGAGAGGAGGGAGCCCAGAGCCTGAATCCAAGAACTGGGTCCCCAGGCTCACGTGGAGATCAGAATAGACGTGCTGTAAAGATGGTGCAGCACCTGGTCAAGCTCCCCAGCCAGCCGCCAGGTCTGCCCCTCCTCCCCGCCCCCCCCACACTGGGCCCTCATCCCCACCAGCCACTCACCTCTGAAAGGTCCTGCTCTCTGGAGGGGCTTATTAGCTCATTGTAATTATTCCAGTTCTTCGATGAACGTGAATTTGCTCATGTTTTTTAAGTCTTTTCAAGTTAATTTTGATCGTTTAGATTTTTCTAGGAAGTTGTCCAGATGTCAAATACGTATCATGTTCTTTTATAACTTTAAACATTGTCTTCATGTTGGTGGCTATTTTCATTTACTGCAATTTTAATTTCTAGGGGTTTTTTTTATTGTCTCTCTTTTTTTTTAAGATTTTATTTGTTTGTCAGAGAAAGAGACACACAAGCCGGGGAAGCAGGCAGAGGGAGAAGAAGGCTCCCCACTGAGCAGGGAGCCTGATGCGGGACTCAATCCCAGGACCCTGGGGTCATGACCTGAGCTGAAGGCAGCCGCTTAACCAACTGAGCCACCCAGGCATCCCTTTATTCTCTTTTTTTAGTTGGGTATATTTGTCAGAAATTTATTCATCTTTTCAAAGAACTGGTTTTTGGTTTTAAGGATCTATTTTACTTCTTTTCCATCTAATTCATTAACTTCCACTTTAACTTGATCCATTTTTCCTTTTCGTTTTGTTTGGGGGTTTTTTGGTTTTTTTGTTTTTTTAGTTCTTTTTTTAGAATCACATTTTTTATTTACTTTCCCTTTTTTGTTGTTACTTTTAAAAATATGTAAGGCTACAGAATTTTCTCTGGCACAGTTTGGGTCACCGCCCACAGATTTCATAATCTTCTTATTTTCATTAATTTTTTAGAAGTCTAAATTGGAAGTTTTTCTTTCCTGTTTAAAAGTGAGGAGCTATTTTAAATACTAGTAGTGTTGATGTGTTTGTGCTTTTGCTTCCAAGGTTTTATCACTATTGTTATTATTATTCCTCTGTGATTCATTTCTAGTCTTATTGCATTCTGCTTTCCATAATTTAAAAATCTTTCTTTACAGCCTAGCACTTAACTAACTTTTATAAATGTTCAATGGGTATTTTAAAATATTTATTCCTCGGGCACCTGGGTGGCTCAGTCAGTTAAGCGACTGCCTTCAGCTCAGGTCATGATCCTGGAGTCCCGGGATCGAGTCCCGCATCGGGCTCCCTGCTCCGCGGGAAGTCTGCTTCTCCCTCTGACCCTCTTCCCTCTCGTGCTCTCTGTCTCCCATTCTCTCTCTCTCAAATAAATAAATAAAATCTTTAAAAAATATATTTATTCCTCTTGTAGAATATATGGAATTTTAAAATTATTAATTATCTTTCTCAGAATTCTATATTCTTATTTACTCTGGGTCCACCTGACCCATCATTTCTGAAGGGGCATACCACCATCATGATGGTTTTGTCCGATTCTCCTGGGAGTGGTTGGTGCCAATCCTGGCCAAGGATTCCCCACAGACTCTGGCCTGGTCTCAGAGAGGTGCTAAGGGCTCCCATGAGGGTATGACCTCACATAATGGTGCTAGACTCATCCGGTTTCTGTTTCTGGACTTACACTCCAAGCTTGCCTTTTCTGTGGCTCAAACCATTGTCTTCACAGAGCTTCCTGGGGGCTTCAGGGGCCTGGGCATCACTGTGGGCACTTACAGGATTTCTCTCCAGCTAAGAGGGAAGGGAGCAAGAGGGCCTGCCCACAAGCAGACGTTTTCCTGCCAAGTCAGCAGCCTCCACCTGCCATGGAGCCAGGTGCCCTAGAACACCTGTGTCTCTTGGATGGCCATCAGTTCTCTCTGGGCACCTGCCAGTCAGACCAGCAAGAACTGGTGATTTGTTTTTCCTCTGGCCAGGCAGGCCCAGATATAAACATAAAATTTGTATCAAATTGCACGGAATTCTGAATAGCTAAAACAATTTTGCAAAAGAAGAATAACACTGGAGGATTCACACTTCCTGATTTAAAAACTTCTACAAAGCTACATTTATCAAAATAGTGTGACGGGAATGCAAACTAGTACAACCACTCTGAGGACAATTTGGAGATTCCTCAGAAAGTTAAAAAGAGAACTATCCTACGACACAGCAACTGCACTACTAGGTATTTATCCAAAGGATACAAAAATACTGATTCAAAGGGGCACGTGCACCCCAATGTTTATAGCAGCAATGTCCACAATAGCCAAACTATGGAAAGAGCCCAAATGTTCATCAACTAATAACGGATAAAGAAGATGTGGTGTGTACACACACACACACACATACACACACACACACACACACACACACTGGAATATTACTCAGCCATCAAAAAGAATGAAATCTTGCCATTTGCAATGATGTGGATGGAGCTAGAGTGTATTATGCTAAGGGAAATAAGTCAGAAAAATATATGATCTCACTCATATATGGAAGTTAAGAAACAAAACATGAACATAGGGGAAGGGGATAAAAAAGAGGCGGAGACTCCTATCTGTAGACAACAAACTGAGGTTGCTGGAGGGATGTGGGCAGGGGATGGGCTAGATGGGTGATGGGGATTAAGGACGGCACATGTTGTGATGAGCACTGGGTATTGTATGTAAGTGATGAATCACTAAATTCTACTCCTAAAACCAATATTACACCAGATGTTAACTAACTAGAATTTAAATTAAAAAAGTTGGAAAATATATACCAGAGTTTAAACAAAATAGTGTGGTACTAGTACGAGGATAGACATATAGATCAATGGAATGGACTGAGATTCCAGAAATAAATCCATTATATCTATGGTCAATTGATTTTTGACAAAGGTGCCAGGAGCATTGAATGCAGAAAGAATAGTCTTTTTAACAGATGGTGCCAGAGAGGATATCTACATGCAGATGAATGCACTTGGATCCTACCTCACATCACGTACAAAAATTGTCTCAAAATGGATCAAAGACCTAAATTAATATAGAAGCTAAATCTATAAAATCCTTAGGAAAAAAACCATAAGGATAGACTTTCATGACTTTGGATTTGGCAATGGATTCTTGGATATGCCCCAAAAACACAAGCAGCAAAAGAAAAAACAAATTTAATGTCATCAAAATTGAGGGAGGTCGTGCTTCAAAGGACATCACCAAAAGAGTAGAACATTTACTCAGAGAATGGGAGAAAGTACTTGTGGACCATATATGTGATAATGATCTAGTATCCAGAATGCATAATAAGCTCTTACAACTCAACAATACAATAAATAATTTAAAAATGCCCAGAGGACTTTGATAGGCATTTCTCCAAAGAAGATATACAAATGGCACATGAAAATATGCTCAACACCAATCGTCACCAGGAAAACGCAAATCTGAACCACAATGAGATACCATTTCACACTCACTAGGATGGCTTTAATTTAAACAGATTGGAAAAATAGCAAGTTTGTGAGGCTATGGAGAAATTGGAACCCTCACACACTGCTGGTGGGAATGTAAAATGGTACAGCTGCCGAGGAAAAAAATTGGTGGTTCCCCAAAAAGTTCAACAAAAAATTATTGTAATATCCAGCAATTCCACTCAAAGGTATATGCCCCAAAGAATTGAAAACAGGTGTTCAAACAAAACTTGCACAAGAATATTCATGGTAGAGGGGTGCCTGGCTGGCTCAGCTGGTAGAGCATGTGACTCTTGATCTCAAGGTTGTGAGTTCAAGCTCCATGTTGGGTGAAGAGCCTACTTAAAAATAAATAGAAATTTTAAGAATTAACGAATATTCATGGTAGCCCTATTCATAAAATCGCTCACAGATAGAAACAGCTGAAATGTCCATCAGCTGATGGATGAATAAACAAAAGGTGGTAGATCTGCACAGTGGAATATTATTCAGCCAGAGCGCGTCAGCCCATGAAGTACTGATATGTGCTCCAACATGGGTGAACCTTGAAGACATTAAGGCGAGCAGAAGAAACCAAACACAACAGGCCACATATTGTATGAAGCCATTTATATGAAATGTCCAGAATGGGAAAATCCGTAGAGACAGAAAGTGGATTCGTGGTTGCCAGGAGCTAGGGGCTGGAGAAATGGAGAGTGCCCATTTCTGTCTGTCTAATGACTATGGGCTCTCCTTTTGGGGTGATGAAATGATCAGAAGTAGATAGTCGTGATGGGTGTACAACAATGTGAATGTACCAGCCCACTGGATTGTACACTGTAAAATGGCTAAAATGGTAAATTTTACATTATGTGTGTTTTACCACACACACAAAAGTGTACCTAAGGCCTGTTGGGAAACAAGCCCAGCAAGGGAGTTGGCCTTGCCTGCCACGACAAGAGGCCATGGAGTCACTAGATGATGGAGAGCAGAGGGGTGGCGGGGAACCCAGGGGGCCATGGAGGATGGAAGGCGTGAGGCAGACGGAGGAAGGGGGGCAGCATGTTTCAACAGCTGATGTTGAAATCCTGGCCGCTGGAGTGCAGGCCTCCCAGGTTTGAGAAGCCCGTGTGTGTTTGCGCGTTTCCTGGGAATGATATGGGCTGGGACTTGTCTTTCTTGGCTGCTTCTAAACCAAAGACAAGCTCTCCCCTGGTTTGGCAGGAAACCTGTGAAGTTATTGCCAAACATCTGTTTCATTTTCCTTGGCAACAAAAGACATCCTAAAAGATAGACTCAAGGCTTAGAATTAGGAATGTCCATAATGCTTTCTCCTTCTCTCCCATGGGAGTTGAAACCCAAGCTCTGAAGCTCAAGTTGAGAGAGGGCCAGACCTGGGCTGCGGGGAATGGAGCTCCTGGAAGAAGAAATGAGTGAGGTGGGAGGGAGGGATACACAACCAGGCCAGGCGCAAGCAAACTCTGGAAATCCAGAGTCTAGAGCAGGAGTCCTTTGTGGGGGATGGAGGTGGAGGGTACCCCTCTCCCTGTGACCTGCTTGACTTCTGAAATGGAGAAACCAGGAGACCAGTCCGAGAGAGAGAGCATGGGCTTTGGCATCAGGCAGGCTGCTTTGAATCCCAGTGTGCTTACTCTCCGAGTGACCTTGGGCAAGTCTCTGTGCTCCCATCTGTAGAAGGGGAAATGACATCTACCTCATCGAGTTGTTGCTGGGATTAAGTGCAGGAACACACTTGAACAGTGAGCGGAGCGGAGCACACTAGAGGGGGTCCGTGAATGTATCTGGATCCTCCAGAGAACTGGGCTGGGGAGGCCACTGTGGCCGGGCCTGCCCATCTCTGCACCTCTGTCCCCTCATGTGGAATAGCAGCGGCCTCTCAGTGACTTTCTATAATTTTATGACTAAGAATTCCAGACCCAGGCTGTTCCTGGGGATTGTTAAAAAGTAGGGCAACTTATGGGGCGCCTGGGTGGCTCAGTCGGTTAAGCATCTGCCTTCGGCTCAGGTCGTGATCTCGGGGTCCTGGGATCGAGCCCCACATGGCACCAGGCCCCCTGCTCAGCGGGGAGCCTGCTTCTCCTTCTCCCTCTGCCCCTCTCCCCTTCTCGTGCTCACTCTCTCTCAAATAAATAAAATCTTAAAAAAAAAAAAAAAGTAGGGCAGCTTATCTAGGGCCTAAGAGACACACAAGGTATAGACTGAAAAGCTCTTCATTTCTCAGCTGAGGTTCAAGCAATGAAATGACCATTGACAGGCAGACAGCCACCTCTCAGACCATCCCAGGCCCACCCTGGGCCAGGCTCCCTGGGGAACAGGGGTGGAAAAAGTGGCCCCAGCTACACTCCTGCCTTCCAGCACCTTCTCTGATTTTCTCAGACCTGTAAAGTCTGAAGTACTGTTACTTAAATATTTAAACATTAACACGGCCAATGGCAGTCAATTCCCATAAAGAGAATCTGCAAGTCCCAGTCATTTAGGAAGGGTGGGGGTGGGGGACTTTGGAGGGAACAGCAGGGTCTGTCCCTACTGAGTGCCAGCCCTCTTAGGACCAGCACGAGCCCACCGTGCATCTAATATCACTGTCTCCATTTTAGGGAGGTGAAGGGACTCGCGTGAGAAGTCAGCAGGGAAGTGGCTGAGCTGGAGTTTCAACCCATCTCTGCTGCCATGTAGACCTGGGTTGCCAAGAACATTCAGTCTACTGAGGGGGCCAAGCATGGCGACTTCCCAGGATTTTTTAACAAGCTTTGTTGAGTTATAATTCACATACTGTACAATTCTCCCACTTAAAATGTACAATTCACTGGTTCTTATTATATTCACAGAGTTGCACAACCATCCCCACAATCAATTTCAGAGGGTTTTTCATCACCTAAGAAACCCCACACTCTTTAGCTACCATATGCCAGTCTCCCCAACCCCCCTAGCCCTAAGCATTCAATCTATTTCTGCCTTCTATACATTTGCCCATTCTGGACATTTCATATAAGTGAAACGATCAAATATATGGCTTTTTGTTCCTTGCTTCTTTCACCTAGCACAATATTTTCAAGCTTCCTCCATGTTCTAGCATGTGTCAGCATTTCATTCTTTTTATGGCCAAATAATATTCCCATGTATGGCTAGACCATACTTTGGTTATCCATTTTTTAATTGATGGACATTTGGGTTTCTACCTTTCAACTGTTATGAATAACATTGCTCTGAATATTCACACACAAGTTTTGTGTAGACACATGTGTTCATTTCTCTTGGATATATACCTGCAGTAGAATTGCTGAATCATATGGTAATTCTATGTTTAACTTTTTGAGGAACTGCCAGACTGTTTTCCAAAGTAGATGCAACACTTTGCATTCCCAGCAGTGCTGGGTGAAGTCTTGGATTTTTCTACATCCTCCCCAACACTTGTTACTATCTGTCTTTTCATTATAGCCATCCTCATGAATATGAAGTGGTATCTCATTGTGCTTTTGATTTGCATTTCCCACTAATGATACTGAGCATCTTTTCATGTGCTTATTAGCCATTCCTGTATCTTCTTTGGAGAAAGGTCTATTCAGATTCTCTCCCCATTTTGTAATTGGATTGTTTGACTTTTTATTATTGAGTTGTAAGGGGTCCTTATATACTCCAGATACAAGTCCCCTATCAGATCTATGATTTGCAAGTGTTTTTCCCCTGCCGTGGGCTACCTTTTCACTTTTTCCGTAGTGTTCTTTGAAGCACAGAAGTTTTAAATTGTTATGAGGTCCAGTGTATTTTGTTTTTCTTTGGTAGTGTATACTTTTGGTGTCATAGACTTCCCTGTTTTTTAAAGCAATATTTAACATAGAGAAATATGCCCATACCAAAACAGCAAAAGCTATTGATTCTCTTTTTTGTTTTTTCAAGCTGAGACTTCTAAAGATTTTTTTTATTGATACTACACATTGATCCAAACATAATTTGATGCTACTTATGGAAATTCAAATAAGAAGGATACTATACATAAAGAATTCTAGGGAAAATGAAAGTAGGCATCTCAGAGAACTAAGGGTAAAGTCAGTGTGTGAATTACATACACAGGGCTTCCTAGTGGCCAAAGCAAAGAGGAAAGTGCAATTAGTTACAAGATTCACAGGCCAATGGAATAAAAATCTATCTACAGCTTAAGGGAGGCCTCCCTTTTCCTGTCACAGAGGCCAGAAAGAAATTTCTCCTATGGCTCCTCCTAAGGGGAGAATGTGTTTGGGCTCATCAGCTAGAAGACAACACACACATAATGTCCCCAATAACCTATTTATCCACAACCAAATTCCCTTCCCTTCGTGTTTCCAGACCCCTGTCTCTTCCTGCCAACCGTTTTGCCCCACATGAAATTGTCCTTATAGTCATCTGTTTACAAAACACCAATATGAGTACCTCACTTCCCTTCTTGAAATTCTTCGATAGCCCCCAGCTGCCCTTAGGATAAAGTCCAAGCTCTTCAACTTGACTTACGTGATGCTACATTATTTGACGCCAGCCTACAGGAGCCGGTAATTTTGAACACGTTCCCCAACTCTGGATCTTAGCTTGTCAGGGCCTCCACTTTGAGGCCTCACTCAGCTCTCTGTTCTCTTAATTCACTCACGCTTTTAACAAGTACACTGTCTACATCTTTGTCCAAGGTGAGATCAGATTTGAAGCACCAGACTAGAAGGAACAGGAAAGAGTTGCTCTAGGCAGGATGCTCATACTACCAGTTTCTCAACAGTGGGACAGACTGAAAAATTACAAAAAGCAGGTCTAGGTACTCAATAAGTTGGGTAATCTGAGGCCATTCATTCACCACAGGTACAAACACTCTGCTCATCCAATAGCCATGCTGATCAGCCTATGCCGTAATACGGTAGAATTTGGACCCTTCACAGTGATAAAGCTAATGATAAATTCTTTTCATTGCACTGTTGTAATACTGCATGAGGATATGCAGTATCGCTTAGAATAATTTCCTCATATACCAGTTGATGCAAAATTTAAAATATATATATTTGTTCTTGAGTTAATATTACATTATAAATATTAGAATATAAATATTCTTTATAAGAAAACTTGACCCTCCAAATCAATGAATTTTATTAACTGAAGTTTGATTACAGAGGGAAAGGATGACCACCCTCTAATTCTCTGTACCAATGTTTAAGAAAATAAAAGTTTTTAGAAATACAAGAGAAATCAATCTATGTTCATTATAAAAAAAAAAAAATACAGATAAACCAAAAGAAAAAAATGACACTTTCCAAAGATAATCACTGGCAATATTTTAAAATATTTTCTTCTGTATTTTTACTGTGTGTACACATATATATATGTAAATGATTTATATATATATATACACACGATGTACATATATGATTTTTTTTTTAAATGTCATCTCATGGACAGATTTTGTAACCTGTTTCTGTGTACCGTGAGGACATCAATGCAATAATATCATGAACGTTGGCGTGTGCGTGAGTGCAGGCCGGGCTGTGGTTTGGCCGCACTATGCTTTATGTAACCATCTATTGGACATTTGGGTGTTTCTCATTTTTCTCCTCCTCCTGTGATTCTGGGCTCAGGGTGACTTGGAGGCTGATGCTGGAACCATTCTCTTTGGCGTACTGGGCTCTCTGTGACTTGAAAACATGGTGCATCTCCTGGTAGGGCCATTTCGACTTGTAATAATGGCGCTTTGTGGCTTAATGAGAACAGGGCTCTATTATTCCCTCTTTGTCTGACCTCAGCCAACCTCGCTCTCAGTGAAAGCAGGATTCTTAGGCCCTGGGGACCCTATTGAGCTGTTGTCATAGCGATTGGTGCCGGGGGCAGGGTCACTGGGCCAATGTCCCTAACCAGACCATCTCTGTCTTAATGACACACACAGGTCACGGCTGTTCAACCCCCAACTCGGAGAGAGACATGACTAACCCTACTGCTATGCCAGTGTTTGTCCTGACTGCCCCGAGGCTGGGGGCCCCTGAAGGCTTTCGGAGGCCTGGCATACTCTCCCCAGGAAGGGCAGCTCAGCTTACCTGCCCATGGAGCCCCTGGGCTGCTCTGCTGTCCCCCACGGCCCTGGGACCATGCCCAACCCTCTGCACACTTGCAGCTCAGAGGACATTGCAGCTGAAGTGAGCCCTCCCCACCTTGAGAAGGCCCAGGGGAAGCCAGAGGGACAGGCCATTTGCTGCCTCACACAGCGAAGCTTCTTGGTACCTGATGTCAGGGCTGGAAGGACCTTGGAGACTGTCGGGTCCACCTCCCCATTGGACAGATGGAGAAACTGAGGCCCAAGGAGCCAGATCTGATGCCAAACCACCTGGCAAGTCAGGAGAACTGTCTGAACCAGTCAATCCCTACCCCCATCTCAAAATAGGAACATGTTTGGAGTCAACTGTAAGACAGTTGATATTTTTACGGGAAGTTCTTTAAGTTATTTTTTTTTATTATTATTATTACCCAAGTAGTCCATGAATACATTTTCCTTAGGGGGAAAAAAAAAGAACATTGCAGAGAAGGTTCAAAGTTCCTTTGGCCTCTGTCTCCAATCCCAGTTCTCTGCCCTGAGATAGACTCCCAGTTTGGAACGTATCAGAATCTGACTTTAAAGTACCCACATCTCATTTGCTTTACCTGGGTGGCCAGGATGGTTGGGGTGATGCATGCTCATGTCCCCAGCTGGGCGTGAATCCAGGCGCTGCACTGTGGCTGGGAGCATTGCCCACGTGAGAGGCATTTCCCTGGCCCCCGGGGTGGAAGGGAGTGTGGGACGTGCCAGCACGGCCGTGTCCTCACTCAGCCCTGGGCTGTAACAGCTCCTCCATCTTCCTGCCCCAGTGTCTGTTTTGGAATCCCAAAAGCCCCTGCTACTGGCCTGGCTTGGATGCCAGGAGCCTGAGCAAAAAAAGAGAAGCTTTTCCAGCAGAGTTTAGTAATCTCTCCAATAGGCCATGGGCCCCAGGGGCTGGTGCTCACTCAGGCTTCAGGTCCCTGTGCCCCTCTTGCGTTTCCACACACCCTCACCCCACTCCAGCCACTCCCCAACCTGACCCTACCTCCCCAGCATCTGTCCCCTCCCTCCCACATGCCAGGGAGAAGCTCAGGAACACATGCAAAAAGAGGAGGGAGGTTTCAAAGAAGAATTTAAAGAGCACAACAGTGTATCCGAAGTAGTCAGTCTTAATGTGGAGGAAATGCTGACACTGAAGGCAAGAGACAGGGAGGAGGGTCCCTGGGTGGCTCAGTTGGTTAAGCGACTGCCTTCGGCTCAGGTCATGATCCTGGAGTCCCGGGATCGAGTCCCACATCGGGCTCCCTGCTCAGCGGGGAGTCTGCTTCTCCCTCTGACCCTCTTCCCTCTCGTGCTCTCTCTCATTCTCTCTCTCTCTCAAATAAATAATAAAATCTTTAAAAAAAAAACAACAACCAAAAAAAAGAGACAGGGAGGAAAGAGGCTTTCCAGGCCCCCCTACCTTGCAATGTTGTAACATAGCCGAGGTTTGCGGCCGGGAAACAAAGCAGCTCCTTTTCCCTCAAACTTCTCTCAGTCCCAATCTTTGAGAACCTGCTAGAATTTCAGGACACACTGTTTGGATTTCTAAATGCATCGAAATTTTCAAGTTTGTTTTTTTTTAATCAGTTAAAATATTTATTTTTTTTCTCAAGCAAAGAATCTTACCCAGAGCTTTAACATGTCTGACATCAAAAAAATCAATGCGTGTTCTCCAGGCAAAGGTAGTTTGCTTGGCAAAAGTCTCCTTATATCTGTAGAATCCTAAGGTTTCTTCAGCCCAGTTTTGATCACCTCTCACCAAAATCAGCTTCCTTCTCTTACAGCCTAGAGAACTGAAGCAGAAGGCTCAGGGGCTTTCAGTAGGCAACCCCCACCCCCACCCCCCGCCAAATAAGTCAGCGGCAGGTCTTACACCACCCAGGATACCTGGAGATCTGGCCAGGGCTCAAACACTGGCACAAGATCTTCCTTAGCCTGAAACTGTAAATTTGGACAAAACCCAAGCTTGTGAGGACACTTGGCTAGTCTGCAGTTACCGGGGGAGAGGGGAAGGGAGGGGATCTTGCTGCCATGGTTACCCCGGCCCAGGAAGTGACCTTTTGCTCCAGAGTCCTGGAATGGATGCCTCTTTCCTACTGGGCTGGGAGCAGAGGGGGGTGACCGGAGCTAAAGTGGAGGGCCTTATAAGGCCTATAACACCCGTCCCCCACTTCCCCCAGCCCCAAGGCCACACCATAAACATGGAGGGAGCCCAGGGTCCCTCCCTCCTCTGGGTCTCCCTCTTCATGTGGAAATTAGCGATGATGCATGTGTGTGGCCATGAGGGGTGGCCCTAAGCTGGACCTCCAAACACAATCAAGTGGCCCAGATCCCACCTAGAGTCCGGTGAGCCAAGTCCCTCGGGTCCAATGGAGCAGTCACCTATATGGGGCAGATGGGTTCCCAGCCCAGGGAATGCAGGAGGTGAAGAGACACCAGACTCTGAAGGAGATTAGACACTTGTGGGGACAAACAGGGAAACAGGCACTTCAAACACAGTAGAAGGAATACTTTGATGTTGGTGGCGGGGTGGGGGGGAGAGGAGGAAGTATAGAGAGAGGAAGAAAGGGCCACTTTGTCTCTGTATGCAAGGGGCTGGTGGAGGGAGATCAAGGTAAGCTTCTCTGCCAAAGTGGTATCCTAGCTGGGGTCTTGAAGGATGAGTAGGAGTTTTCCAGGAGAAAAAATGCAGGGATGGAGGAAGAAAGGGAGAGAGATTAGCATTCAGGATGACAAAGCAGATAGTGTCCAAACCTGTGAGGGCCTGGACAGGGACAGGGAGTACCTGGTGTGGCCACAGATGGGGCTGCAGAGGCGTTGGGCAAACAGAAGGGAAAAGTTACGAAGAGACATAAACATTTGGGTCACATCCTGTGGGTCAGTAGTTTTCAGACTACTGGTGGCCCAAGAAGTGTTTCAGGAGGGCTCCCAAAAAGTGGGTAAGGGGTAAGTTCTGGGTCACTCCTTCCTCCATCTTATATTCTGGGGCTCCACACAGGAAAATCTTTGAATTAAGTTTCCAGTGGTAAAAAAAAAAAAAAAAAAACAAAGAATGTGAAAAATCCAGCCATGAGCCATGCTAACTCTTGTTGATTGGCGTCAAACTCTGGCCCCTGGCTACCCTCTCTTCTTGGCCGCTCAGGGGCCTTGGGGCCCTGAAAAGGCCTCCTCGCCAGCGGGGCCCGGGAGGGCAGGCACCGAGGGACAGGTTGGCCCAGCTTCCCGGCCCAGCAGGGTCCTGTGGGGACAGCTCCCTCCGCAGGCCTCCTTGGCTCTGAAGTTGTTGTGCTTGTTGTCTCATTTGCATTTATGTCACAGAAGAATCAGCAGGAACCAAAATATAGAACTAGGAAAGAAGCCCGCTGTGCTGGGAAAGGCAGCAGCCCCGAGCGGGCCACGGTCCCCTCTGGGGGACGTCAGCAGTCCAGACTCGGGCTGTGGTTGTCATCATGTCTACGGGCCCTGCAAGGCCCAGCTCCAACCCTCCCTCCCCCATGACGCCTTCCGGGTGCCACGTGGAATGACTCCCTCTTTCTGGGCCCACCTGACTCATGTAGAGCATGAAGAACTGGAACGATGATGCTGGTGGTTCAGCATGATCTGGACCCCAGAGCTACCCACAGTCCACAGGGCCCCTCTGAGCACAGTAGGAACAGGTGGTCCATCCTCTAGGAGAGCACGGCGCTGCCCCAGGACACGGGGCTCCCACTCACCCACCCGGCCGTTGCCTTTCTGCCAGCCACAGCTACACCTGCCCCACCTGGAAAGTCAATAGCTGGTGTGATTCCTGCCTCACAGAGGGGAAACTGAGGCTCTATTCATGTTGGAGCAGCTCCTCCCAAGGCAGCCTGTCCCGAGAAGTCCTCACTTCTGGCAGCTGAGGAGGGCACTTGGCCAGGCCCGGCCAGGCCCACAGCCGTGTTTGTTCCAGCCCCAGGCCAGAAGCCAGCCTGTGCCGGCAACCACCAGCACCACACCAGTCAGAGGGCAGTGGCTCACCGCCCTGTGGCCCCCACCCCAGCCGAGCAAAGGAGCAGTGTCCCCACTGGGTCATTGGGGATTTCCCGGCCAGCGGCGCCCGCTAGCTTCCTCAGAGTCACCAAATGAATTCAGCACGGACTTGTGGGGCGACAGCAGGCATCCACAGACCCGTGTAGACGTGTAGTCCGAAGCACCCTCAGGTATCATCTCACTGAGCCTTCCCACACCGTGGCACTCACTCTCGTGTCTCCCACGGCCAACATCACAATTGATCGCTGTGCTTCTTGTGACCCTGGACTGAACCTCAGAATCCTTCTCAACTCTGTGCTCCAGGCAGCCACCACAGAGCTCTTTGAGTCAATATATAAGGAGAATCCTATTTTAGCTAGCCCTCCCATGTTCAAGTGCCCGGATTTGGAGATGAGGAAGCAGAAGGCCAGCAAGGGCTGTGAGGGGAAAGCCAGTGTCCTGTCTGCCTCCAGGCCCAGGGCTCTCTCTTCTGGACCATCATCCACCTCTTCTCAAGTGGAGACTCTGGTGGTTAGGGATTTTCAACCAAATGTAGGGGTTGTGTTTTGGGGGAGTTCCCCCCACAGTTAGCCCTGCCCCTGTGCGTTCCTTTAATGCCCACCCTGGAGGCCTTCATCCCAGGCTTTAGTGCATCAGAAGGACCTGCCCCACCCTCCACCCCTCCCCCATGGCAGCTCTGGAGGGGCACAGGGGCAGCAGGGCCCACCTGACCATCCCACACCGGTCCCCAGGCACACGTGGCTGAATGTGACCAGGGCAAGAATGGGCCAGATGGGAGCAAGAAGGGCCAGAAAAGATCCAGGACCTGGGGCTGACTTGGTTGTGGGCTCAGGGAGCGTCTGCAGAACCAACAGTGACCCTCTTCTAGACTTACGCTTGATAAGGAGGATGCTCACAGGTTGACTTGTGGGCCCTCCAAGGCCAGGTTGTCCCAGGAGTTCAGGGGAGTGGGGCTAGCATGTCCATGAAGGCTTCTGGGAACCCAGAACTCCGCCGGAGCGGAGGCTCGTCCATTCACTCATTTGTTCGTTCATTCGTTCATGTGTTCATGCATTCATGCATTCAACCAAAGGCCGCCTAGCCTCAGGCAACTAGCTGCTGGGACAGAGCAGTGAGCAGAACCAGCAGAAACCGCCCTGCCTCCCAGGGGAGGGCAGACAGCACACAGGATAAAGGAGGAAAATGCATGCGTGTTCAATGTGATAAGCGCTGGGGGAAAGACACAGCAGGAGACCGAGAGGAAGTGCTTGGGAGAGCTTGGAAAGTTGAGACGAGGTGGCCGGGGAGGCCTCCACATCCAAAGACTGACCCCCTGAAGAACGCTCTCTGCCGGCGGGAGCCGTGGGCAGCTCCGGGAAAGACCTGGGCGCGGCGGAGCCCAGGCCCGAGCGAGGCTGGCGTGCTAGAGAAACAGCGGGGGCCCTGGGGCGGGAGTGGGGGGCAGGCGTGGACAGCGGCGGGCTGAGGGCTGGGGGCCATGAGCTGGGAGGGGCAGAGGTTGGATAGTGTAGACCCCAGCCCATGTAGACATGCGATGTGTTATGTAATGACCTGTCACGGGTTGAATTGGGGTCCCCCCAAAAGATATGTCTACATTCTGACCCCCAGAACCTATGAATGTAACCTTATTTGGAAAAGGTGGTTTTTATAGATGTAATTAAATTAAGGATTGTGAGATGAGATCATCCAGGGACAAGGGTCCTTATAAGAGACGCTCAGAGGGTGGACACAGAGCAGAGAAGAAGGCAGACAATGGAGGGGACGCAAGCCAAGGAACGCCTGGGGCCACAGAAGCTGAGAGAGGACAGGAGGGGTGCTCCCTGGAGCCTCCAGACAGTGTCCTTCCTCCAGGCCGGGGCTGTGCTGTCCTTTGACCGGCTGCGGGAGGGAATGTGGAACCAGCCCCTCGCGGACCTGCCAGCGACTGTAAGATTTCATCGCCTCCCTGGCCCAGCTGCCAGTGGTGGGGCTCCTGCTCGCAAAGCTCGGACAAGATCCCAGGGGCTCCGAAGGGCCAGAGGGCAGCAGGGCGGGCTGTGCGGCCGGTACCCGTCTGACAACAGACACCCTGACAGGAAATCCTCAAGCGGCTTCTGGTCCCCAGCAGCCGAGGCTTTCTGGCATCTGATGGCCGTGCTTGCGTCCGAGGCTTTCTGTGGCCTGGTGGTGGGCAGCTCCAGGCAAGACTGGGTCCTGTTTCTGTGAAGCAGGGGAAGGGTGTCCCGGTGGTGAGTGTCGCCGGAGGGCTGTTTCTTGCTCCAGGAAGGTGACAGAAGGTTTCTCTTCCCTTGGCGGCTCCCATCGAGGACAGCCGGTGGCATCACAGGGACATGGTCACAGATGGAGATGCCCCTCTCCGGCAGCCGGGACAGCCTTTGATTCTGCCCCCTGCGTTGTGAGGACAACTGTAAACTACCAGCATCTGGCTGGCTGGCTCCAGGCGCCCCCCCCAACGCCCCTCCCCCCGCCCCACCCCACCTAGACCACTGTGCCCGGTGTCCTGGCCTGGAGCCTGGCTTTCCTCCTGAGGGCTCACATGGCTCGGAGAGGCCATGTTTGCCAGCACTCAGGGCCTCTGCAGGGTGAGTAACAAATAACGCCGGCCGGCGGGGGGGTGGGGTGGCGGTCCCTGGGTGGCTGTGTGGAAAAACACCAGCTCTGCTCTTTGTCCTCAGCCAGTAGCTTCAACCCTCTGCACCTCAGTTTCCTTGAATGCAACATGGAGACGGTACACTGAACTTGACAGAGTCCGACAAGGATCACCAAAGTCGGTAGAGGTGAAACACCAAGCCCAGTGCCAGGGCTGTATCCACACCTGCGTGGACTCTGAATCTAGAAATACAGGTTGGTCCGGTTACCCAGCGGGGCCCCAACCATCTGTCAGCTCTGTCGGGTGGGGTTGGAGTGGGATAAGCGGCCAATGAGTCAGACATAGCTGGGACCTGGGAGAGGAGAGAGGCCAAGGAGCTGCTTCAGGGTGAGAGGCAGGCCCCACAGGCCCTCTGCAATGACCCAAGCCCACTGTTGCCCTCAAGGAGCCCCAGAGGCTGTCGACACACCCTTCCACCAGCTTCAGTGAAGAGGAAATGGAGGGTGCCACTCACCCGCCCCTGGTGTCTCCCAGACCCTGGAAAGTGGGAGGAAGGGAGGCCCACAGCCAGTTGGACCTGAGAGGGATACAGGGAATGAAGATTAGGCTCAAGCCTGGGGCCAAAGGGCACGCACAGAGCCCAGAGCCTGAGGTCCAAGCCACTCAGACAGAAGGGCCAGGGCTGGCGGGCTGCCTGGCCTCTGCCTCAGCACCCCCATCTGTCCACCTGGAGGGGAGTGGGGAATCCAGCAAGGGCAGCCTGCAAACTGCTGAGACCTGGGTGACTCGATGCATTGGCCTCATTCATTCATTCATTCACCCGTTCATTCATTCAGATGTTGACTGAATGTTGACAGATGTTGACTGAGTGCCAACTCTGTACCAGGCACCAGGGACACAGCAGTAAATGGAGAGCTCCTGGGACCCACTGGTCCAGTTGGAGGTTCTGGGGCTCCAGCACCCACAGGAGCCTCCGTCACCTTTCCACTCCTGGGGCATGAGACCTTCACCACCCCTGCCCCTGTAATTCTCCTCCCCAGCTGTGAAGAGGATGGACCCTGGAGCTGGCCGGGGCTCCCACGCCCAGTGTCACAGCTTCTCCTCTATGGCCTTTTACTGGGGAAGTGAGTGATCTGGTGGGAGGACTCTTGGTAAGCAGGACATCGATCCCTTTGTGCAGGGACCACACGGCTGGAAGAAGAGCCTCCTTGCTCAGACAAGTCCACGCTTCCCCTCTGGGACAGAGGACAGGCCATAGAACTTGGTGGCCAGTTCTGTGGCTATCGGATGCTGGGGCCCGAGGACAACACTCCTCACAGAGGTCCTCCTCAGGACCGATCATGGGACCCCTTTCACTAAGGGGACCCAAACATTTAGTTCTGGGCCCTTGCTCCAGCAGCTAAGGGGTTAATGAGAGAGAGAGAGAGAAAGAGAGAGAGAGAGTAGGGGGTGGGTGACAATTCTGTTCCAAGCACCTGGGACACAGTAGTGAACTGAGAGTCACTGGGACCCTCTGGTTTTTGTTTAGTGACAAAAAACCATAGAGATACATACATACATTCAAAGTCTGAGGTGACTATGTGTCAGAGCGTGTGAATATATCCGGATCCACAACGGGTTCTCGGCCTGGAGGAAAGCAGTCATTTCCTCTGGCCCCTCAGTGATCAGAGTCAGTGCTCCAGGACCCAGAGCTGTTCTTCCCCATCTGCAGCGGCATTTTAACCTACAGGGCCCCCCACCTGGCAACTGGCAGCTGTGCAGCTGTGCTGGGAGCGCCCTGGGAGGGCGCTCTTTAGACAGACATACTGAGGGTCTCACGTCCCTGTGTTTCATTTGCACGGGCCCTGGTTTTCGATGACTAATTAGCACCTCCCCTTTGGAGAACTCACCCCTAGTTTTCTGGTGACAGGATTGCTGTCGACTGCTTCTGGGCACCTGACTTACCTAAAGTTAAGGGGAGGCAGGGCCCCCACGGGTTTGAATAGGCTATGCGTTTTCTGGGGAGGAGGGCAGCCATCCAGGAGATGCTGATCCTGAGAACGCGGTCTCAGAATCTTAGGATTTACACCGCTTAGAATTCTCTGTCCTCTGAATCTCAAGGTCCTGGGTGCTTACAGGCCTGGAACTTGATGCTTTGGGATCTGGAAGAGAGCTTTGAAGTAACACAGCCCATTGGGGCACTTGTAAGTTAAACAGCCTCAGCTAGTGGCTCCAACACCCCTTACCTTCCCCCAGCAAGAGCCTTGTCCCTCAGTGGATTTCCACCATCAACAGGTGCAGGGTCTGGTCTCTAGACAGGCCCTTGAGTAAACCTGCGGCAGTGCCCACACCCACCTCCAGGGGGAGGCAGAGCAGAGCAGCCATACAATTGCCGGGGACACTGGTCCATCAGCCTCAGAGACAAGCATTTCTCAACTCCCACCATGTTCTCCAGACAGAGCTTGGGGCCCAGTGGATGGTCATTGGTAGACAACCATCTGACAATGTAATTGTAAAGACAGGCTTTTCACACATGAAGCAGCTGGGGACCCAGTGAAAGACAGGATCTGTGTGGTCAGGCAGAAAGCTCTGGAGGGGTCCAGAAGAAACAGGCCCGGGGGCTTGCAGAAAGGGAAGGCTTCCAGGAAGAGGCTGGCTTTGGAGGGGCCCATGGCTATTAAGTCCTGGATTCAGCCCCCTCCCTCAGATGCCCTCAGGGATCTACAGATCCCTGCACAGTCTACACGGCCTGCTTCAGTCCTCACCACAAGCAGGCCAAGGGGGGGCTAACATCCAGTGTTAGAGATGAGCTAATAGAGGTAGAGAAGCTCGGACTCTCACCAGGATCATGTGGTGACTTAGGGCAGAGACGAGGCCGACCCAGTTCTCCTGACTCCTAGTGCAGTAGTGGCTCGGCCCGACCCTTGAGCATGCCCGCGTCCATGGAGCCAATCAGGGGGCTGGCTCTTGAAACTGTCATCTGGACTTGAATTGTGATTATATTCTTGGTCCACTGGCCCTGACACTCTCTGACCTACCATTACTGGTGGCACCTAGTCATCCTGCTCTTCAGGCCCTTTTGCTCTGGACCTTCCCCCAGGCTCCTTCCCGTCCCCAGCCTCACCTCTGCCCTCTGGAACATTAAGGGGTCTCATGACATGCCTACCACCCTTGGAGGGCGGGGGGGATGGTGCCAGATTTCACGCCTTAGAGATCGTGCTTGAAGGGAAAGCATCACGACTTACACTTCCTGCCATGGATGTACCTGGTCGACAGTCATCATGTTTGTACATAGCCATGTCATTTATATATGTCTGCACACTTTTTTTTTTAATTGGGACCATACAGTTGCTTTGCAGTCTACTTTGCTCAATAATATTTCATAGTTCTTTTTGCTTTGCATGAACATTCTTCAAAAATACCATTTTAAAGGGCTGTGCAATCACAGAGCTGCATTTAATTTTAATTAATCTATTTAATTTTTCACCTATTTTAGAGTATCTGGGCTTTTTTTTTTTTTTTTTTTTTTTTTTGCTACTCCACATTCCCTTTATGGATCATCTTTGTCTATAATTTTTTGTTTGAATTTCTAATTATCTCCTCAGAGAAAATTCCAAGGCATTTATGTCTTCTAGTTAAATATACTTGATACATTCTGTCAAAGTATTTCTAGAAGGGTTGTCCCTGACTTCTATGCCCCCACCAGCAGAGGTCCAAGAGGGCCTGTGTCAGGGGTCTGCACCAGCTCATGGAAATACCAGCAAAGCAAACTCTATGATCTAAAAGGCAAATAATGTTATTTCAAAATTAGAACTTAACATGATGATCAAGGACACAAAAATGCTTATAATTATTAAGCCATTTTAAATTTTGGGGGTCAATTCTTTGCTTTCTTCACCAGCTTTTCTAACACAGTTTTGATGGACTTATTTAAAAATCATTCTACGAAACCTTCCTACACTGTCGGTGGGAATGCAAGCTGGTGCAGCCACTCTGGAAAACAGCATGGAGGTTCCTCAAAAAGTCAAAAATAGAGCTACCCTATGACCCAGTAATTGCACTACTGGGTATTTACCCCAAAGATACAAATGTAGGGATCCGAAGGGGCACATGCACCCCAATGTTTATAGCAACAATGTCCATAATAGCCAAACTATGGAAAGAGGCTGGATGTCCATCAACAGATGAATGGATAAAGAAGATATATACAATGGAATATTATGCGGCCATCAAAAAAATGAAATCTTGCCATTTGCAATGATGTGGATGGAACTAGAGGGCATTATGCTAAGGGAAAAAGTCAATCAGAGAAAGACAAGTATATGATCTCACTGATATGAGGAATTTGAGAAACAAGACAGAGGATCATAGGGGAAGGGAAGGAAAAATGAAACAAGATGAAACCAGAGAGGGAGACAAGCCATAAGAGACTCTTCATCTCAGGAAACAAACTGAGGGTTGCTGGAGTGGTGGGGGGTGGGAGGGAGGGGGTGGCTGGGTGATGGACACTGGGGAGGGTATGTGCTATGGTGAGCGCTGTGAATTGTGCAAGACTGTTGAATCACAGACCTGTACCCCTGAAACAAATAATATGTTGTATGTTAATAAAAAAATAATACTAAATAAATAAATATCATCCTACAAGCTCTCTCTACATTGCCGTTGCGACATTTGTGGCGTATGTGTTTTACTAGTGTGTTGTTTCCTTTTATTTTTGTTTTTGATGGTTTTTAACCTCCCAATGTCTTATATTTTTACATTGTCAAAGCCACTGGCTTTTCCTCTTGTGACATTGTCCATTACTTACTTAGAAAGTCCTTCCTGGGAAATAGCTTTTTAAATGGGTCAAGACTCTTGTTCTCTATTTTTGGTAAATTTTGAACAAACATCCTTTTCCCAAATCCCCTTTTCCTGGACCATCTGGACTGTGCTTGCTTTTATTTCTCCCTCCCCCGGGGCCAGCATGTTGGGGTGGGAAGAGGCTCTCACAGCGTACTGATCTCCGGGTGTAGAAACTGGAGCCAGGGCCTCTGGGCTCCAGAAATGGTTTGTTCTCCACCTTTAAGGTGAACATGCTCTGCTGTGAACATTGTCTGATCTTTCCCATGAAAGAAATGAAAACGCTGTCCAAAAACCTTTTAAATGTGTTGTATCTGCAGGTGAAGACTATCTGTATATGGGCCGTAGACCCATTCACAGGGCTCATTGCTGTGCTCTTGGGCAAGACAGCCCTGGCTCCTTGGTAGCCAAAACGCCTGGGGGCCTTGAGGGTCTTTGGGTCCATAACATGGTCCAGCCATTTGTCTCTGCCATGGGCGCATTGGAATCTTATTCCCTTGCAGCCCACACAGCGATCCATTGCTGAGCTTCTGTAGCGTATGGAACCAAAATGGCATCCTGTGGAGAGTTCGCTTGGCTCAAAGCTGGGATCTCCGCATTCTGACCCCAGCTCTGCCTCCTCGCAGGTATACGACCTCGGGGAGTTTCCTTTCTGTGCAAGGAGGACCCTGACAGCCAGCTCGCAGGTGAGGATACTTCTGCCACCAATGAGCAGACCAGATTTGTGCATGCTGTCTCTCAAAAAGGGAAGAACATGCCAAAGATAGCCACAGTGTGGGACTGGGAAGAGAGCCAAGATAAACTCCTGGACTTTCATTGTTGTTTCTCTACTATTTGGAGATACTAGATTCTCTGTCCTTCAAAGCATCAAAGGATTTTAGGAGAGGAAATTTGGTGTTGTGGCTAAGCCAAGGGGCTTTGAAGTCAAGAGCTGAGTTCCTAACAGTTTCCGGATCTGCCCCCTTCCGACTGTATGACCTTGGGCAAGTTACTTCTCTTCTGTGAGCCTTAGTTTCTATATCATAAAATGGGGCTATCAGCAGTGCCCCTCTTGTAGGGCATTGTGGGGCTCAAATAAGATAATATCTATAAAATTAGGGTGAATATATACCTATCTTCCAAACCAGGACACTTTTGAGAGGGAAAAGAGATGCTATTAATAATTGTCCAGGGACGCCTGGGTGGCTCGGTCGTTTGGCGTCTGCCTCCAGCTCAGGTCATGATCCCAGGGTCCTGGGATCGAGCCCCGCATTGGGCTCCCTGCTCAGCGGAAAGCCTGCTTCTCCCTGTGCCTCTCCCTCTCTATCTGCTTGTGTTCCCTCTCTCGCTGTGTGTCTCTCTCTCTGTCAAATAAATAAAATCTTTAAAAAAATAAAATAAAATAATTGTCCAGCAACCCAGGACTGTCCCAGGCAAACCAGGGCAAACGGCTTCACAGCATAAAGGGCTTGGCGCAGTGCCTGACCGAATATGCCCCCTGTGACAGCCGCCGATTTACTGAGGAGCGTGTGGCTTCACTCTAGGGCTGGGCGGCTCATGTTGGAGACAGAAAAGAACCATCTCGACACAGCGCCCTGGATGGAGCAGAGGCAAGGGGCTAGGATTCACAGCCATGGCTCAGGGGGAGCCAGGAGCCACCAGAGCCTCACCCAGCCCTTGGGGCCCTCCAGGAGGTCGTCCTTCCTGGAAGGAGGTGGTGAGGGGCCAAGTCCCTTTCCCAGGGTTGCTGCAAGGGATCCCTGCTTGGACTGGTCCCTCTGCACTCTGTCCCGTGGGATCAAATTAAACCCAGCTCTGGACAAGGCAAAGGCTCCAGTTCCTGCCTGAGTCTGGCCCTTTCCTTCTCGGGTCCTCTGGGGCCCGTGCAGAACCTCGTCTCGGTAGCTCCAGAGGTCACAGCCTCTCGTCCTTGCGTGGGCCCCTCATCCCTCACCCAAGCCAGCCAGACAGAGAGTGACCTGCCTATGGTGTGTGCAATCCCTCTCGGGCCCTCAGCTCTCCTCCCAAGTGTTAGCGCAAACACATTCCTGAACACAAGCAGGAACCGGGAGTGACTCAGGCCTCAGGAATGTGCAATCTGATCCCCTTGCTTGGGGGGCAAATTCCTTATCCTGAGGTGGGCAGCTAGCTGGCCGAGCCCAGAAGCCCTGGAGGGTCTGAGCCTGGTCTGGACGGCTCTGAGGGAATAGGCTCTCTCTGTAGTAGCCTTCAGACCCCAGAGCCTAATGGTGTTGGGGGTTGGTTGTGGGGTCAAGGGAATGCTCAGAGACCCCATTCCATGTTCAGGGCCAGTATTCAGATCACTGGAGCAAGCAGGCTGAGTCCCCAGGGGCAGGAGTCTGGAAGCAGAACCATGGGGGGGATGGGCACCTCACCCTCCCCGGGCCCAACCCCTGAGCAGTGGGAGAGGAGAGAAGCCTCTAGACGCAGGACTGAGAGAGCAGTCTGTTCTACCCCCCTGGCCTCCCAGCTGTCCTGAAGGACGCAGGCTATCTTCAGTTGGGAGGCTGTAGCTACGGGTCACTCACGCCCTGCCTGGCCCAGCCTCGGCCAAGGATTCTTTACGTCCTTGTGCAGTACCGCCAAACAATTGGATAGGCAATCTTTTAAAATCATAGAAGAAATCCCCCATTTGATGACCCGGAGGCTGGATGTTCGCTAGAGGAGCAAAACACTAGTTGAGCCTAAGTCTGTGAGTCAGGTACCAAATCTGGTGAGTCAGAAACCCCAAGTAATGGAACATAAATAAGAAATGCAGGCCCTTTGGCCTGAAACGGACACCTGGGCAGCTTGGTGGGGGACCCGGTTCTGGGACAAAACAAGGCGCAGTTGCTTGCCATCACCATAAGTGGAAGAGTGCACCGGCCAGGTCCACAGAGTGACCTGTCTTCCAGCCACCCGGAGACAGGTCAGAGAGACCTCAACCCACCCTGCGTGGTCTGGTGCGCACGGGCAGTGCTGGGCCCCAGGTATAACGATGGCCAAGATGGCGGGTCTAACCTGAGAGGGTCGTGGCCACGCCCTTCCTCTGTTGGACGACTCCCAAGCAAGGGGAGCCCACCTCCTCCCACCACAGAAGATGATGTGGGGCTGCTGTCCCCTCCTCACTCCTCCGCCAGAGTGGTAGCTGGGACTTGTGCTTGACCAATCGAACCCTTGTCCCTGGGGCTTGGAATCTGGAGGGAGTGATACAAAGCTTCCGAGAGAGGCTGACAGGACTGGGGAATCCAGCAAGGTCCATCTGGGGGTGGAAGGTATTAGCACACTGTCCCCTTGGGGGACACTGTCCAGCGGTGCTCACCTCCCTTGTTCTCCAGCCTTCCTGATAATCCAGTGTGAGCAGCCCCACATTCTTCCACTCAAATCTTTTCCTAAGTAAGTTAGCCAAGGCTGGTTTCTGTGGTTTGCTTATGAAGGCCAAGTGCAACAGCCCAGTGTGTGCCAAGGCCAGCACAGCTCAGAGGGGTTATCCATAGTGCCAGGGCCCCACCTTTGATTGCATATGTCTTGCTCTAGAATCCTTGCTTGATTAAGGTGTGAGCAGAGGCTGGGGGTGACAGGGGAGGTTGGTTTTGGGTGGGGGAGCTGGTCCTGGGAGCACTCAGCTTAGGGTGAGAGTGGCAGGTAGGCCAGAAGGTGAGGGGAAATTGAGGCAGTCAGTGGCACAGGGCTGGGACTCCTCGTTGGCCTGGGCAGAGGAGGCAGGTATGCAACCCATCCAGCTCACAGCCTGGCAGGCACAGAGGGATTAAAGGTAAAGGTGGTTCAGGTGCAGAGGCAGGGCAGGGAGAAGTTCTCAAGAACTGGGCAGGGAGGGGGGTCAGGACAATTGGGCAGGACCCCTGATTCAAGTACTCACGCCCACCCGGGCCACCGGTGCCTCGAGCCTTATCTCTCAGCACGGCATGGAGTCCTGAAGCCTGGGCTGCCACGGCAGCCCACAGGCACTGGAGGCTCTGACCCTCCCAGAGGGTCCCCGCTGGATCTGAACCCCACAGTGGGAGGAGCCCCAGCATAGTGGGTGCTTGTTCCTATTTGACAGTGTGCCTCCCTGAAGCAGGCTGAGCTGAGGCCAGCAGGCTGACAATCCTCCCACTGTCCCTCTGTGGGGACGTACAGTGCCCTCCCATCTGCCCCTTAGCTGACTTCTTAGGTGCCTGTGAAGGCCGAGTGGAGGAGGGGTGGGTCCCCTGATGGCAAGGACAGTGGGCACAGAAGATACAGTGTAAGGGGTTGACATGAATAGGGGGGTGCCTGTCCCTGGGGCCCTCTCAGCTGGAAATGAAGAAATGGCCATCCCAGGGCACCTGCAGAGCACACCGCCGCTCCCAGCCCTTCCTCACTTACTCCTGCTGCCTGAGAGGCCAGCCCTGCCCAGGACCTCTTTTCCCACCCACCTCTCTCTTAGCGTCCTCCACACCCCAGGTGGACAAGCACCCCAGCACCACCCCTGTCCACCCTCCCTCCACAGCCCTGCCTTGTCCCACCCTGCACTCATTACCCCGTCCCACCCTGCACGGGGAAGGCTGCATCTCCCAGGGCTGTTCTGTGCAGCCTGCCTTCAGTAGATGTGGAGCCTTCCTCTACGGGAAGACAGAAAAAGTAGTGGACAGACCCTAGAGTGGTGCCGTGTTTTCCTGCCCAACGTTTGGTCCATAATTCCCTCCCTTTGGGTGTGGGCAGGACCTGTGACTCGGTCCTAGCTCGTAGAATATGAAGGGATTTTGCAGGTGTCGTGAAGATCCCAAATCAGTCGGTTTTGGGTTCATCAAAACAGAGATTATTCTGTGTGGGGCTGGCTTAATTGGGTAAGAACCCGTAAACATGGGATTGGGCCCACTCTGAGTACAGAGCCCGTCCTTGCCCGCTTGATGGAATCAGCAGCCGTCAAGGAGGCCCACCCGGCAAAGACCCACAGGTGGTCTCGATGAGGGGGTGGCCTCCAGCCGACAGTCAGAAAGAGCAGGGCCTCAGTCATCCAGCTGCACGGAAATGCCTGAACTCAGGAGAAGACTCTTCCCCACGGGAGCCTCCCGATGAGAAGGCTGCCAGCTTCCACTTAGATGGCAGTCTTATGAGGCCCCAAGCAAAGGACCCAGCTAAGCCAGGCCCAGATTCCTGACCCACAGCAACTGTGAGATGAGAGGATAAATGTGTGCTATTTTAAGCTGCCAAGTTTGTGGTAATTTGTTACCCAAAGACAGAAAGCTCATATTGAGTTGGAAGGTTTGGGGTGTTAACCTGGAGCTTGGAACAGGAATGGGGTGTCTTGCCTTCTTTAGAGTCAGAGCCCTGAACCCAAGCCCCCAAGGGCCAGAATCCACAGCCGGATAGTGGCTGGCTCCAGGCAGGACAGCAGCTGAGGGCCCTCACTGGGGTCTGGTTTCCAGGTTTTGCTGATGGAAGCCCGCATGCTGGGGAGTATGTGGAGGTATGGGGGAGACCCTTACCTGGGGAGGGGTCCTCTGCTTTGGTACTCTAGGGCCTCATCCAATACTCTGGGGCTGAGCTCCACAGGAGTAGGGTTCCTGTTCAGAGGCCTATACACACTGAATTTACATGAAGATTTTCGATGAAAACTCATCACGTGCCTGCCTAGTGTTCACTCCCACCAGCTCCTGAGGCCTCCCTCCTCCCCATGCCGCCAGCTCTTGAGAGTATCTGTCTTGGTCATTTTTGCCAATCTCATGGGTGTGAAATAGTACCTCATTGTTTTAATTTACATTTCCTTGATAACTAGTGAGGTTTGCAACCTCTTGGTGAACTTGTTAGTCATTTGGATTTCCCTTCCTGTGAATTCTCTTTTATATCCTTTGATTTCTCTAAAAAAAAAAAAAAAAAGATTTTTTGTTTTTTCCCCTTGAGGTTTCTAAGGGCACCCAGCTTGGTCCATACCCAGGGGCAACAGGTCAGCCCGCTCCTTCTTCCCCAGCTCGGGCCACCTGCCGTGCGCGTTCCACGCCAGCCCCTTGGGTCTGTGTCCCTGAGGGGGCCCTACATGAGGGCCTGGAGAGAGCAGAGAGAGACAGGCCCTCGCTGCCTCTCCTGCTGGTCCACAACCTTTCCACTCGCTTTTTTTTTTTAAGCCAGGAGGGAGAAAGAGGGAGTGCCGTATCAGGGTTATTCTTGTGGGATTTATGGGAGGAGTGACTGGATACTGGCTTTCCTCCTGTTGCAGGGACCCAGGCTGCCTGGTAGACCCCATCCCCTTCCCCAGGACTCTGGTTCCAGAGAACCCGGGAGAAAACACAAATGACCCCTTTGAGCCTGCAGGGCCAGCAGGGGCTTCCGGGGCAAACAATGGTCCTCTGTGTCTGGTTTCTCCTGAGGGCCGGAAGCCCCTGGTGCGTGGCCCACCGATGAGTCATGCAGGATATCTCCTGGGCCTGCTTTGTTGTGCCTGAGGATCTCTCAGCCCAGCCTGAAATGGCAGATGATCTCATCGGCTGTTCAGGGGAAGCCCTGTCAATGGACAGCCCCGGGAAGCTCACCGCCCACGAACGCCGGAGAGTCCTGGTCCCCCGGCCTTGAGCGAGTTCCTGGAGGCGGGGGTGGGGGTGGGGGTGGGGGCGGGATGCTGGGCAGAGAGAGCCAACAGGAACAAAAGACCCCGTGCTCGTGGAGTCCAGGGAAACCCCCCCCGACCCCGCTCTCCCTGGACTCCGCACGCGTGTGGTGGCCGCCCGGCTTCAGCTGTGTCCTGAGGAGTTTCCTGAACTCAGGAGAAGCCCCAGACAAGTGTATTAGGAACATCCCGAGCAGGGTCAACCTGGGGCTGGCAGGCAGTCAAGGGCTGGGGTGGCCACCGATCCTGGCTCGGTCTATGAGGCTTGGAAGGGAACAAGGGTCGGACTTTCCACTTGGCTGGACTCAACTGAGATTTCAGAAACAATGAGCCATGTGGTACTGAGGCCATTTTAATTCTTGGAACTTGGACATTTCTGTTAATGGTTGTCATTGTTGTTGTTTAAAAGATACCTCCCTGCCTGGTACAGAAGCAAGGCCCCTAAGTCACAGAGCCACACACCCACTCACTGTGTGGCCTTGACCAAGTTACTCTACCTTTCTGAGCCTCAGTTTCCCCCTCAATAACTGCTCCCGAGGCTGTACACCCAAGTGTACAGACCCCAGCCGCCCCACTCATAGCTGGCCCTCATTAACCAGTAGTCTCCTCTCTTCCCTTCATTTCCCCCATAGCTTTGGAGACGCTCTTGGTTGGGCTTCTGTTCTGGTTCACCCCCCAGAAGCTCACAGCTGAACACGTTCCTTGGACGGCCCCCCTTTCCTCTGGATGCAGGGCATGGGCAGGGCCACCCGCCAGAGCCTCTGAGGAAAGAACCTCCCCGGTCGGTCTGAGGGCCAAGAATGGGGGCGTGTCGCCTTCTGCTGGAAACACCATAGGGATAGAGTCCAGGCCTGCAGGTGTGGGGAGGCCAGAGCTCAACCCCAGAAATCGCCGAGACCAAGGTCCCTCCCGCACAGACTGCATCCATCCCACCGCTGAGGGCTACCCTGAGCAGCTGAGGAGCCGCAGGGAGGAGGCCAGGCACCAGCCAAGAGAAGCTCTTCCCAGCGGGCTGCCTGCCCCAGCTCTGCCCTACGCCTCTGTCCCGAGATTCAGGAGCACTGTCCCCAAGCCTTCTTCCTGTACCCCTCACCAGGGCTCGGCACGTTACCTGAGGGGAAATGACACAGCACTGAGTGTTCCGTGTCAGAGGTTGCCAGCCTGGTGGGTTATCGTGAGAAACTGGACACGGTACCATGGCTCTTGCAAGTCCGTGGTCGCCCCCCGGCCACCAAAACATCCACCTGGGAAGTGAGTCGAAGAGTCACACGGCTAGGTTTGATGAAAGAGGCCATGTTGGTTCGGACACGGCCAGCACGTGTGTTCTGACCTGTGTTACAATCTCTGGAGGGCCCATCCCACCCCCGTGCCCCAGCCTCAGTGCCAGGGACAGATGCTTGGACAGGAGCCCCTCGCACGGCCGCCTGTCCGCACGCAGCAGCTGCTCTAAGAACGTGACTTGCCTCAGGCTCAAAAGTGTGGGCATTTGCACTTGAGCGCCAAGGCCTTAGTCTCTCTGGCCCCTGCTCAGCTCTAGCTCCTGCCCATCTCTACTCCCAGTCTACCCTCCAGCCACGGGGAAGCCCCCTCACACTTCCCAGATGGGTTCTTCTTCCCCCTGGAGGGTCTTTCTTCCCCATGCCCCCTCTGCCCACGTCCGGGCTGTATGAAAGCCACTGACGTGTCTGAGGGAGCACAGAGAGCTGGGAAGATGGCGTGAACTAGAACTTCTCTCAGGGAGAACAGTGCACATGATTTCAAAGGAGTTCTTGGACAAGACCCTTGGGGGGAGGTGAGACCCCCAAAAATCACACTGGGCCCCACAGATGGTTGGAAGCTTTCTAAGGAGGCCTTTGGTCTCTCCGAATGGGCCGTGTGTGGGGTCAGGGCTGAACGGGTTCTCCTTTCTCTGCTTCCCTCTTCTCAGCCTCCCCCCCACATATAAATATCGAGCCGACATTAAAAGAACATCAATTTCTAGTGTCCCTATTTCCACATCCTCAGCCCGCACTGGACTGCCCCAAGTCTTAGCGGCCCACCCCTGCTTGCCCTGCAAACCCGACTCAACGGCAGGTGTGGCTTTTGTTCTTTCTCCAGAACTTATCCCAGGCTTGGCCACGTCTGTGCTCCACAATGTTTGCAAGGACTGCAGGGCCTCCTACCCCAAGTCAGCGGTGGGCGTGGCGTGATGCCCCCTTACAGCCCAGCATGTGCAGACATAGGGGTGCATGCAGAGAGACATGTGTGTGATCACATGACCAGATTCATACCCTCTCCTGTACCAGATATGCTCCCGCCTGGCCCCAGGAGCCTCTCAGCCAGCTCAGCACACCTGCAGTCTGTCTTCAAATCCATGCACATCTAACTTCTTCATCCCACCCATGATGGCCAGGCCCCAAATTCAGGTTCCAATCCTCTCTTTTTTTTTAAGATTTTATTTATTCGGGGCGCCTGGGTGGCTCAGTTGTTGGGCACCTGCCTTCGGCTCAAGTCATGATCCTGGCGTCCTGGGATCGAGCCCCACATCGGGCTCCCTGCTCGGCGGAAGCCTGCTTCTCCCTCTCCCACTCCCCCTGCTTGTGTTCCCTCTCTCGCTGTGTCTCTCTCTGTCAAATAAATAAATAAAATCTTTAAAAATTTTTATTTATTCATTTGACAGACAGAGAGAGCATGAGCGGGGGTGTGGAGGCAGGTGAAGAGGCAGAGAGAGAAGGAAAAGCAGGCAGGGAGCCCGATGCAGGGACCCGGAGATCGTGACCTGAGCCAAAGGCAGAGGCTTAAGCATCTGAGCCACCTAGGCTCCCAGGTTCCAGTCCTCTCCACTCAGACCCCACCAGCTATACCAGACGCAGTCAGGTCAGGAGTCCCTGGCCCAGCTTTCTTCTAGACAGGACTCGCCTTCCAGATACAGCTACAGTTCCGCTGTTACCCACTGCCCCCACTTAGGGCTCCTGTGACACGGCCTGTTTTGCGGAGCCCCTCTAACATGCACCCTCTGCTCCAAGCCTCTTTGTGGTTCCTACACAGTTCACAGTCCACCCCAGGTCTGGGTCTTCACTGCCGACCCTTCTCCACCCACCACGCTCCCTTCTCCTCTCTGCCGGCCCAGGGCAGCCGTCAGTCACCCCCGTGTCACCCTCTGGCCAACATAGCTGCCACAATTCTGCCTTCCTCTGTACTCCTGTGGGCTTGATTATGCCACAAAGTTAGGGTCTTTGAGCCTCAGTCTAATCCACGTTATCATGAGCACCTACTACGTACAGGACACTAATCCAAAGTCAGACTGGCCGCGGCCGAACCGAACGTGGACTCCGCACACAGAGCCCCCCAGAATCCATGTTGCCCCGGGGCAGAACCTTTGGGGAAACTTGCATGATGCTTCAGTGCAGGCCTGGCTCCCGCAGTGGTCAGATCTGCAACTAGGCCTTCAGGCAAAGGGGCTGGTCAGAGACAGTAGACCAAACAAATTGCTGCTGGGAATTCACAGAAACCATCCATCCTGGACATCTCCCTGGGAAGGGATCCCTTCGGGGGAATTCTGACTTTATCATTTGTTTTCCACTGAACAAAAGGATATGACTGTGTATCCTTTGGTTCATAGAAAGCAACCACTCCATCCAGAACAGAAACAGAAACTTCAGCCTTCATTGTCCCTCTGGAAATCAATTCCGTTTCCCAGAAGGCAGAGAAGGCCCAAGAAACAGCACAGACTCAGTGTGATGGGGTCGGCTTCCATTTTGTTGTAGAATTTAAAACTCCCCAGATTGTGGCACGTACCCTGGACTCACACTGAGGGAGCCACTCCAGTCTCCCCCTCTGCAGAATATCGGGGGCACCTGCTGTGTGCCGGGCACTTCCAATACTGTGAGGGAGGTAATGCTCTCCCCACTTCAGAGAGAAAGTCATATGGCCAGGAAACGGCAGAGCCTCTGGAATCAGGCCTGATCTCAGAGAGGCCCCATACAAAGCATAGAAAATGAGATACCGGTGGATGTGGCTCCCGTGGCAGAAGGGTCTGCGTGGGGAAGGCTTCTTGGAGGTCGTAAAGCTCAGGCTGGTTCTCAGAGGGCAGGAAAGAAGGGGGGACGGGCAGCATCCCAGGGGAAGGAAGAACACGAGCAGAGATGGAGAGAAGCCTGGCCAGAAAGAAGATGGGACGGGATGGATTGGAGGCCCCCCATCGTCAATAACCTGTCAGAGGCGTCTTAGTCATCACCCTTTATGTAGATAGCTGTCCTTTAACAGGCAGTCCCTCCTTGAGTGCGGGCATCAAGGGCCTCATAGCAGCTCACACCTTAAAGGAATTCCTCAGCTGCTCCTGTCCTCCCCGGAAAGGGTGGGTCCAAGGGAGGGGGTGACACAGAGGGCGTGGAGGAATCACAGACCGGCACCCCGCGTGGAAGAGCTCAGGCCTGCGGGCGCCAGGCCAGTGGTTAAATCACGTGGGTGCTTTGAGGCCCAAGCCTAGAGAGCCCAGGAGAGAGGAGGCATGCTTGGCTTCCTCCCTAGGGCCCTGCCCCTAACCTGATGCTGCAGTGAGGCCTCCAGGGATGCTTAAAGAGGGGCTCACTACCTTTGGGGGCCGACAAGGTAGGAGCCCCGTGGCTCAAGAGCTGGGGAGCCTGGTAGCTAGAGACTGCAGAGGCCATCAGAGCTGGAGGAAGGAGTTGGCACTTCTTGGCCTTTTCCGACTTAAAGAGTCAGCTGAAGACTTAAAAGAAGCACAGGAGACTTTGGGCGAGGCCTGCGGGGCTGACATGGTAATGACCCCTGGCTCCCGAGGCTGCAGGACTGAGCCAGGGAAACATCCCTCCAGACCCCTTCCTCTCAGAATGTGGCCGCAGCTCTGCAAATGCATCCTTGGGGGTGTGAATAGCTGCAGAGCCAACCCCCAGACCCCATTGTTCTGGAAGTTCCAAAACAACCAAAACAAACTCTCAACAATATGGGAGCGAGGAGGGAGGACGGAAAGGGCCAGTGGGGGCCTTTGTCCTGAGGCAGCCAGACGTTTACATTTTCCACATTAATGAGCTAGGAAATGGTTCTTTTTATGCCAATAATAACAACCACCACCCCCTCCATGTTCTCATCTAATCCTGGCAAAAAAAACAAGCAAGGCCAATATGAGCATCCTGTTACAGAGATGAGGGGCTGACGTTCCGAGGCCCATGACCGCCAATGTCGCGAACGCTAGAGCTGAGGCTTGAACCCAGTGCCCCAGCTTCTCTCCATCCAGCTCAGTGGGGCCAGCAGCACCGGCCCAGGGACAGGATCGGCCTGAAGGAAATTGCCTGGTTCCCTTGAGCCTCCCAACACCGTGAGCCAGATAAGGAAGCAGACTCTTGCGAGGTGGCCAGGAGGCCAGGCTGACCCAGCACTGCCTGCCCCCAAGTGCCACTGTGTGAAGGCCAGGGGCCGGTCCAGTGGGGCTGGCCAGGCCATCGCCCTCTCACCAACCTACGCTGACTGGGTTCCCTGTCTATAGCCACACAATCTCCCGGCCAGGCAGTACTCCTGTCTTCCTGCTGGTGCCCTAGCCCTTGGGGGCCTGAGAATGAGGTCTCCCACATTCCTTCTCCCAGGCCAGCTCAGCCCTGCACCCCGAGCCCCGAGCCTTGTGTGGTGGCGGGAAGAAGGTAGCGATGGATCAACCTCTTGTACACAATTAGCAATCGACTGTATCTCTTCCAACACTGTAAGATTTTCACAGGCTAATATTTTTAGCAGCAAAAGAAAAATTGCTGAACTCATAAATTGTGATTTTGTGTACTCATCTATTTCCAAAGCTCATTGCTAGATAACTAAGAGCTTGTTCTTTGATTATGGCCATTTAGTAAAAGGAGTTCTAACAGGCTTGCTCGAGTCTCACGAGCCTTTCAGTTTGCACCAAGAAGCTGTGTGTGACAACACTTCCATCTGGCAGATGGCCTCACTGGAATGCACTCAGAAGTCTGGAGAATGGAGACATCAACAGAAGCACAATTAATCAGCGCAATTGTTTTCCCCGCTGTGAACAGGACATTTCTCTGGATTTTTGAGGGCAACACACATGGCAAGGACCTGGCTTGGCGTTCTCTGTGGCTTTCAAAACCATGTTTAGTGGCGGGCATGATTTGGTTTCTGATACTGCTCTTCCTGCTCACTTTCTGCCTCGGGCCAGTGCAGCGAAGCCCTTAGCCCTCCTTGCTCCAGTGGGAGTGAGCAGCCTGAAGTTACTGGCTCTGACTAGAGGCTCTCTGGACACTGGCTTTGGTAATTGTTATTTTTATGAGGAAATTTCTTGGTTTTGTAACTTGCAGACCAGAAAAAGAAAAACCATTTAAGCCAATATCTGAACAGGAAGGGGAAAGCCAAAAACTCCTTACTGAGTGAACTGCTGGGAGTTGTAGATTTGGTGAAGCCTCCAGAAGCACTCCTTCGGAACTGCTGGTCTACCCTGAGCTAGTCCTTTTTAGGGAACCTCTGAATCTAAGATTTCTAAGAAATCTAAGATTTCTCAGTCTACAAAAGGCAACTCACAACCTGCCAAATGACGTAGGTTTCAGGATTAACATGAATGAGACAGGGGCTTTGGGGTCTTCCTTGAAAGAACAATTATAAAACACACCTCCGGGAGAGACCCAAGACACTGTGGGTGGGGCAGGGAGTCTCAAGGTTGAAGAGGAGAGGGCTTTTCTGTGGGAAGGATGAGGTGGGGGGAAGGCCAGACAAGATCATGGAGCTGACAGCCTTTCTTCCTCAGGACCGCAGGGCCTGGCGCTCTGGCCCAGAGCTGGCAGAAACCCAGGGGCCTGGGCTGGCAGCACCAAGACAAAGTCTCCCCTCTCCCAAGTGTGGGGGCTCCCAAACCTCCCCTCCCCCACGTTAAGAGGGAAGGGCCTGATCACCCAGTTTCCAACTGGTTAGAGGAAAGGGTCCTCAGTGTTTTCACAACATCATCCTGTCTTTCCTTGGAAGGAACCCAGAGTTCTAAGTCACAGGCATGGAAGGGAGGAGAATGGGAGGAAATCATTTCAAAGCCTTAGGGCTACACCAAGACCTGAATCAGGAGTCTTTGTAGCCCCAGGGCCTGGGTCATGGGTGGCTTGGGCCAGCGAGAGGAGATTCTGATAGAAACAGAAGTCTTCAAAAAAAACAGTTATTATGACATTTGTTACAGAATGGTAAGGCAGACGTCACTCAGGGGGACTGTCACAATAGATACAGGGAACACAGCAGTGGGGTTTTTTGCAGCAGGGGAGAGAGACTGGGCTCACTCTGACTACAGGGAAACGAGGGAATTATAGCCAAGGAGCAAGGGTTCGGTAGGGATGGAAAACTACTAAGAGGAAACACCAGGGGTCAGGGGATCCTGGCTACGCGAACCTCCCAGGATTCCTGCTGAAGGCAAGCCAGGGCGACCACAAGTCACCCGGGGAAGGTGGGGGATGGGAACCCCATCAGATGTTGAGGGTGATGAGATATCGAGGAGGGGGGATTCTGGAGGAGCTGATTTAGCAGGATTCTTGCTAAACTGGACGTGCAGAGACAAATACGGAAGGCCCAAACCAAGGCCTAGTTGAGAAGAGAGCTCAGAAGAGGCTGACAGGAGTTCCATCCAGGGGAGAACGTCAGTCAGAGGAAAGTGGCCCCAACCCGGAAATCTGGGTGCTCGGAGCTGGAAGGAGGCAGCTGAGCCGGATAAGGGCCTGATGGGAACTGCATAAAAAGTTGGTGGCAGAGTCAGGCCTGAGCCAGGCTTCCCAGCCTCTCCCTGGGCCTCGCGCTCCCCCTCCTTCTCCCCAAGGAACCAGCTTCAGGACCAATTCACCCCTGGACACAGGGAGGAAAGAGCACTGGGTGTGAACCCAGGAGTCCGGATCTCGGGGCCAGTCCTGGCTCTATCAGCTCTGTGGCCTTACAAGATGACCTAAACCCCTGGGAGCCTGAATTCCTTGGAAATAAAGTGAGGACATATAATAAAGTGAGGCATGCGGCTTTGGCGAGGTGGTTGCAAGTCTGCAGCCCCGTTCCCCTCTGCCGCGCCCGCCTACCAACAAGATGTGCAGACAGGACTCAGTGATTTGAGGTCTGTCCCGGTGGCCTCAGGGAGGCGGCAGGTTCCGTCTCAAGTTCTTGAATCGACGCCTGCTGCCATTAGGTCAGCCACCAGCTTTGCCTGGGGACCCAGGGACTTCACGATTCTCCGCCCCTGGGACACACAGGCCACCTCCAGAGAGAGCCTCTCTTGGGAAGGCCAGTGGACATGGGTCCAGGACAGGATCACAGAAGCCCGTGCGGGCCAGGACGAGGGGCCCGTGGGGCCTGGGAGGGCCGGAGGGGAGGAAGCAGGCTGGGAGGGTCTCTGCCGTCTTCCTCAGCAGGAGGAGGTCCTGGGGGTTTGTGGGACTCTGTTTTCTCCAATCTGTGGCGCCAGTCTGAGTTTGGCAAATGACCCCTGGAGAGAACCAGGGCAATAAAGTTAGAAGAGCTCAGGCACAGGAAAAAGGACACAAAGGCGAACAATGTTGGGAGTGTTCAGCAGGAAGCGACGGGAACAGGGCCAGGGCCCCTGGGCAGGCCTAGGCTCCAGGAGTCTGGAAGTGTGTGGAGACCCCGAGGCTCAGGCCGTGCCAGGAGGGGAGGGGGCCTGTGTCCAGAGGTGGACAAACACAGAGGGAGCGGAGGAAGGGGAAGGCCTGAGGAAAAGGGGTGCAGCCCGAGGAAGAGGTTTCTGGTATGGAGGGCTGAGGAAGAGCTGTCTCCAGAGTCAGGCCTAGTTTTTGTCTTTTTCTTTTTTAGGGAGCAGAGATTTCTGTCTGTTCAGACCCCAGTTGACTTCGCAAACACTGGGCCCCTGCTGCATGCAAGGTCTGGGCTACAAGGGAGTGAGTGATGAAGGAGATGGAGTCCCTGCTTCTAGAACCTGGACACCCTCCCCACCCCCGCCAGTGGCCCCGCTGCTCCTATCATGGCTCAGGTGAGCAGGGGTCCCTCCTTGAATTCTGCGATCCTTCCTAGCCCTCCCGCGGCTCTTTAGGGTAAAATCCAAGCTCCCAGCCAGCATCCAAGGCCTGCCCTGCTGCCCGTCTGGGGCTCACCTCCCCCAAACCCTCTCGCTCAGAGAGCTACTCGCTCCCAAGCCTCCAGGCCTTTGCTTCCCTTGCTCCCCTTTCTGAAATGCCATTTCTTCTCTCCTTCCCCAGTAGAATCTTAACTAACTTCTAGGGACTCAGTTCAGGCATTACCTCCTCGGGGAAACTCACCCTGCTTTCTCGGTTTGGGTAGCCCCCAAACTCTTGCCGTGGCAAGCCTGGAATCATCATAAGGTGATGAGACATGTACCCATCTCTCTCCTACCATCCTCAGCTCCTTGAGGCCACAGTGGAGCCTCTTTATGTCCAAATCCCTGAGACCAAGCTGGGCCTTGCCGAAAGCAGGTGTCCAGAGGCTGTTTCCAGATAAGTGAGCCAAAGAGCTCAGGGTCAGTGACCTGCGGGTGACCTGTTGGAGGTGATGGGACAGAAGAGAGGTATTTCATCTGTTCTAGGGGTCCATAAAGTTGGAAACAAACGTACCTCAATAGTTAGGCTGTAATGCTTTCAAATGGAAGTGGGATACCAGATTCAGGTATCTCAGCCAGCAAAGAGGGAGAAGCCCCCCCCCCCCCCCCCCCGCTTCAAGTGCTCCCTTCGGGGCAAGTGCTGGGGCCTCGAGAGCCCTAGTGGAGTTCGTGCCCAGGGAGCAGCAATGCAGGACTGTTTCAGGGGGAGGCAGCCCCCCTTGTAAGGGGCCCAATTTTGGTTTGCCTTCCTCGTGTTGAGGCCAGAAAGCCAGGGCAGGGGTCAGGGCCAGGGCACAACTCCTCCTGAAGGACCAGGTTGAGGGTCCTGACCTCAGGGAGGAAGACTGTAAGGGGCAGGGGACAGCACCTCTTGTCAGTCGTTGCTGAAAGGAGAGAAAGAGAGATGGGGAGCAGGGCAAGGCTTAGGGATGCGTGGGCTAGAGCTTCGTGGCGGCTCCAGAGCTCAGCCCCCAGCCTGGCCTGTGACCTGAGGGCCCCAGGGCCCACCTCCCGGGGACACCGGCAGAGCTGAGCCAGTGGCTGGGAGACGGGGGACCCTCCCTAGGGTCAGTGGACTCAGGAGGGGCCTCGGGGACTCATGGGGCTGGTGGCCAGGAGTGGCATGCTCAGTGGACTGAGGGGCAGGTGGCTAAGTAAAAAAGAAGTTAAATTTGAATTTCAGATAAAAGAATTTTTTTTTTTTTTTTTTTTTTTTAGTTTAAGTATGTCCCAAATATTGCATGGCACGTTCTTAGACTAAAAACGTATTTGTTCATTTGAAATTCAAATGTAGCTGCACGTCCTGTGTTTTTATTTGCCATTTAGGGCCATTCTATTTAGGGGTCAGCCTGGTCTGAGGGCCAGCATGGCGCACAGACCCCATAACAATAAAACGTTTCAAAAACAAACACCACCCCCGGCAGCTTGCACAGAAAAACAAAACGTGTAACTTCCTGAGAACACATTATTGTCTGAAGGTGGAAGTCTGTGAGTTTGAAGGAAAAAACAGGTTTCTGCTAAGGAAAAGTGAGTCACAGGCAAGCTGAACATGTGTCTCTGGCTTTTGGGGTAGGGTGGACACCGGCCCCCTTTCTCTCTCCTTTGCATGTTCACTCATTCTGCCACCTTGGGCAAGGCCCAGCTGGCCTGGGTGCGCTGGGCTGGGCCCTGACTCTCAGTTTACCAAGAACCCCACCAACATTGCCACTTCTGGCCCCACTGGGTCCCTGAGGGCCCCCCCTGACTCTGCTGACCCCAAGGGGGGGTCCCTCTCCCAACTACCGGACCAGCTCTGCCTGTGCCCTTTGGAGGTGGGCGCTGGGGTCCTTGGGTCACAGGCCAGACTCGGGGCCGAGTTTTAGAGCAGCAAGAAGGCCTCTTGGACGGCAGGCAGGCGCTGAGCCAGATGTAGAGAGGGTGTGGTGTGCCCACAGGGAGGTCTCAACCCTGAGCTCTGGGGCTCAGAACTAGGAGAGGCTGCCTGGGCCTGCTTCCCCATCAGTAGGGGGCTCTATGGGAGAGGCACAGTGTCCTGTGGCCGTGAGTCCCATCCTGTGCTCCAGCCCAGAGCTTTGTCCACTGAGTGTAGAATGGATGTATACTTGGCAACTGCAGAACCCCGGGCCCTGGGCACAGGCTGCCGTGGGACAGGCAGAGATGTGTGCAGGCTGGCCAGGCCACCACTGGGCCTGGGAGCCTCCTCGGGTGACTCCTGCCTCCACCCCCAGTCTGGTCTGCATGGGCAGCAGAGGGCCATGTTAAATCCCGGCACCCCTCTGCTCAAAACCCCCAAAGGGCACCCATCTTAGCCAGAATAAGCACTGAGACCTGGCAATGGCCCAGCCCTCGCTCTGCCCCCCATCGCCCTTGGACTTGGCTCCTAGGAGCCTCCCCTTGCCGACATGGCTCTTCTTGCTGTGCCCTGAACAAGCAGGACTTCGTACTTGCTTCCTTTTTTCTGGAATGCTCTTCCCCCCAAAAGGCTCACCTCCTTCAACTCTTCACTCAAACTTCTCTTTTTCCAACCTCCTGACCACACTGACTGAGATGGCTTCCCACTACCCAGCACCACCCTCTCTTTCTCCGAAGCACGCCTCACAATGAGGTTTGGCCTTATTGTCCATCTCCGTTGCTAGCACACACGCTCGCTCGTGAGGCGGGATTCACATCTGCTCCTAGGACTGTCAGGGCTCCCGGCAGGTGTGTGTGTGGGGGGGCCTGGGGGAACAGGGGAGGTGGGGGCTGGGTGGGCCACTGCCCAGGGAGCCTCCACACTGGGGAGGAGGGGGTCCCAGATGCGTCTTCAGGGTAGGGTCCAGCCTCCTGGGGACAATCCGTATGAGCTCCCAGTCAGTTCTCCCTCTTCTCCTTCCTGAAGGTGCTGCAAACTTGGGGCCAGTTCCCCCTGTCATGGAAGGGACACTGAGGTTCCCAGGAGGGAAGCCCGGACTTCCCCCAGAGACAGAATGAGAGGGCAGGGTCACAGGTCAGGGAGTGACCTTTCTAACTTGGGGTCAGTTGTCCAGGCAAACTGCACACAAAGCCAGCACGCCCCTCTGCAGGAGGCTGTCTGGGCCCACGACATTCCAGGCATTCTTTGGGGTCCTTGTGGCCGAGGTCTGTGTCTGGGGTGGAAGTAGGGCTTTGTGCAGTGAGGAAGTGTCTGACTGCAGACCCCTTTGTTTGGCTGTGAGCACTGCCTGCCTTCCTTGGGGGGGCCCCCCCGCTGTCTGGCCCAGCTGAGCAGCTGGGGTGGGGGGCAGGGCAGAGGTCCCAGGGCTAGTGCCCTGCGGGTGCCCCCTACTGCCCGGTAGGCACACAGCCCTTGCCAGGCCCTGCCTGCCCAACGTGGTTCAAGGCTGCCCTCAGGCAGTCCAGTAGGGATCGGGTTGAGGGCTCCAAGCTTCTGCCCCTCATTCCAGAAGTAGCACCTTAAGTGGGATGCAGTTTGGCCTGTTTTGAAAACTCAAACCCAGGGGTCACCCACATGGGTTTGAATCCCAACACCACTGCTTACTAAGGAGGTGGCCTTCCCCCAGCGATGTCAGCTCTCCAAATCTTAGCTTTTCTCATCTGTGAAATGGGCTAGTAATACTCGCTGGATAATGCAATTGAGAGGTGGTTTCTGGCACATACACCCCATCACTGTGAATCCCATGATGTCAGGAGGCTCTGAGAGGGAGAGGGGCCACGAAGAGTGAGGGGCACATAGTTGTCACGGGGAAACAGCTTCAACTCAACCACAGAGAGAATAAGTCCGGCCACCTCAGGAAGGGCTCCGTAAGGGGGAGCTTCCGGTCAGTGGTGGGCGGGGCAGAGCGGCTGAGTGTCCCTGTCCTGGGCAACGGGTCATGTCCAGCCCTGAGTGCTCAGAGCTCCTAGAGGAGATGTACTAGCCGCATAACCTTGACAAGCTCATTAAGCTCTTTCTTCATTAGGAAAATAGGATCCTCATAACCACTGCGCTGAGTGGCTATGCCTGGGAAATTGCTAGCCCAGAGCTTCTGTCTACAGGTGATGGCTGTTCCCATAAAAGCCTCGGCCTGTGAGCCTGGCTCAGCTCAAGCCTGGCTCAGCATCCAGAGTGCTGTGTGGCCCCAGCGGGTCTCTGGCTCTCTCTGGGCTGCCCTTTCTCTCTCTGTATCCTGAGAAGAGGGACAGAACTTCCTGCTCTGGCCTACTTTGTGGCCTTGGCTTGTCCCGGGAGGGTCTTGCTCAGCGCGGGTGGAGCAGGGTCAGAGGTCCTACGTTTATCTTCTAGCACCGTAACAGCTGCAGGGCATGCCGGGAGTGTCCCACAGGGCATAGCTGGCCTGCCTATGGCAGGGAGCAGGTGCCCACTGCTGCCCTTTCCGGGTGTGCCTCAGGCTGCAGATGTCTGCAGGGGTCAAGCCCCAGAGGCAGCCTCCTGAGCACCCCTGGGTCAGGCGTGGTATGGGCAGAGAGGTACCCTCTCCCAAGATCAGTAATTGTGGAGATGGGGCTGGCAGGGGCCAGGGTGCTTGGAGGGATCCCTAGACCGTGTGTCAAGTGAAACAGGAGTGGCAGGGCGCAGTGGCCTTGGAAACGTCTGGGCGGCCTGGTGGAGGGCCAGTTGTGGCAGGGCTGAGAGCAAGCTGCGGGCCAGGGAAGGCAGCCAAGAGATGTGCGCCACAGGGGAGCGTGCAATATTTGCAGGCCACTAGTGTTCAGGATCCTGAGCTGCCTGTGCCCTTGCCTCCACTTCAAGCATCTGGCGCTGAGGCCTCTCTGTTGGCCGGCTGAGCTGGTGGGAGAGACCGGCCCTCCCTCTGGGGTAAAGCTTCAAAAGTGAGCACCTATCCGTGGCTGGACACTGTAGCCCTGTACTCCCCCCGAGAGAGCCTTGGCTGCTGCTGGGAGGAGAGGGGAGCTCCAGATGCAGAGTGAGCTCAAGGCCGGATAAGGCGTGGGCAGAGGCTGGACCTGCTGCCAACCCTGTCCTGAGCGCCCAGAGAGCAGGATGGAGCTCTGATGGACAGGACAAAGGCTCCGTGTCTTTGCTTCAGGGTAGCGAGTTTGGACAAAGCAGGGCATGTTGAACTTCAGCAACTATTTCATGGAACCCCTGATGGACTCAGCCTTCTAGATCAGAGGTCTCAAACTGAAATGTGCATCTGACTGATCTGGAGGGCCAGGGGATACACAGATTCCTGGGCCCAACCCCCAGAGCTTCTGAGCGAGCAGGTCCAGGGTGGGGCCCAAGACTCTGCATCTGCCAGCCATTCCCACTGGGGCTGGTGCTGATGCGGCGGCACCCCGACCATGCAGAGCAGGACCATAGGTCTTTGCTGCTCCAGGTGCTGGGCTTAGCCCAGCCCCTTGTCGGAGATGCAGAACCTGCCCCGCCACCAGCCTCGGAGGCCAAGTCTGCACCTTAATAAGAATCCAGGTGATTCCAGGCACCTGGGTGACTCAGTGGGTTGAGCGTCTGCCTTCGGCTCAGGTCATGATCCCAGGATCCTGGGATCGAGCCCCTCATTGTGCTCCCTGCTCAGCGGGGAGTCTGCTTCTCCCTCTGCCCCTCCTCCCACTCTTTCTCTCAATCTCTCTCTCTCTCTCAAATAAGTAAATAAAAATTTTTTTTTAAGATTTTATTTACTTATTTGACAGAGAGAGAGAGCACAAGCAGGGGGAGTGGCAGGCCGGTTAAATAACCACAGGTTTCCATTGGTCAGCACAGCTCTAGAGTGACCCAGCTCAGAGGGCCCATGGGGGTTGACGTTGTGTAAACAGGGAAAAGGTTCAGAGAGAGATCAGAACCTGCCTGAATCAGGGACAGGGTGGGACCAGAACAATGTCCCTGGGCTCTGAGGCCAATGTTTTCTCCCCCGCATAGCACTGCCACCATGCGCCTGGGCCCTGGCCCTGCCTCTCTCTCCACCAGCCCCTGGATGCTACAGCTCTATGGACTGACGGGTCCGTGGAATCTCAGGAGGCAGCCCGGTGTGAATGCTAAGCTCGGCGGTACGAGAGCCGAGCCATGTGTCCACAACTAGTATCGGATGTAGCTGTAGAGATTGGCCAACTGAGAATGGACACATGGCGGGCTGTGTACCGCAACGGACACACGGCCTACAACACACTCAAGTGCACAGTGGACTTAGGGTCTCTACCCTAAGCTTCCATATGCAGCATTCACCATTGTAAGTAATCAAGGTTAAATGAAATCATAGGGGTGGAGCCCTGATCTAACAGGATTAGTGTCCTTATATGAAGAGACACCAGAGAACTCGCTGGCTCTCTCTCTCCACCACTTGAGGACACAGCGAGAAAGTGAGTATCTGCTAGCTGGGAAGAGGGCCCTTACCAGAAACCGGCCCTGCCGGACCTTGTTCGGGGCCTGCAAAACTGTGAGGAAATAAACCGTGGCCAAGCCATGCGGTCTGTGGTATTTTGTTATGGAAGCCCGAGCAGACCAAACACAGGGAAATTGGTTTGACTTTTAAAACCTAGAGGAGAAAAAAAAATACTAATAATAAAAATAAATAAAAGTTAGAGGAGAACCAGCTACATCTCAGAAACACTGTTGTCTGCTTCCTCCAGGAAGCCGGAGGACCCTGGGACAGAGCCCGTGCTTCCACTCCACAGTGCAGCAGTGAGTGGGGAGGGGGACCCCCATCGACCTCTAACTCCATAGCTGAGAACTTTGCAAGACTCAAAAAGGATTTGGGGACCTGATCCGTAACAATGGCAAGAGTTACCAGTGTGTGGGACAGGGAAGTTTCTGGGGGAGCAGAAGAGATTTCAAAGGCAGGGGTGCCTTCTTCCTGGAGGGGAGAAAGAAGGGTGGGCAGAGGGGTGAGGAAGGGCTGCAGAGAACCCTAAGATTTGGGCCCTAGCAGGTCTGGCCTCAAAGCCCATAGTGCCCCCTCGACCCCCCAAACCCTGAGAGCCTTGTGGGCCCCACTAAAGAGACTGAATTTGGTGCCACAGGCCTGGGGTTTGAAGAATTGCAGACGAGCAGGTTTCTGTGATAGTGTTTATGTTTCAGAAAGATCACTCCACCGTCCGTTTGGATGGTAGACTGTAGGAGAGACTGGGGGTATAGGACCAATTAAGAGGCAACAGGTAAAAAGTTCAAGGGCTTAGATAGGGTCAGTAGCAATGGAGCAGGGAAGAGAAAATAGAAGAGAGATCTGAAGGAGATGGAATTAGCAGAACCCATCCCAGAATTCGTGGAACTCCACAGGAGGCATGGAGGAGATAAGGAGGGGGGAGGAGGGCAGAGCCGAAGGTGGCCCCTAGGTTGTGGCTTGGACTCTGGGTACCAGTGGCACCACTCAGAAGGATGAGACACAGCACGGTGCAGGGCAGGGGAGGATGAGTTCAGCTCTAGAAGGTACGAGTTTAAGGCCTCTGGGCAGTCGGAGGTGTCCTGAGGTCAGGAACAGGAGCCCCATGGAGAGTGCACTTTGGGGACCCCAGTGCCCCGCACGTCTGCTGTCTTTAACAGGGCTCACTGGGGTTCCTGGGGCCCTGCCCATAGCAGTGGGTGATGTTGTACAAGCCAACCACCCCCGTCTGCCATTTCCAAAGACCCAGGGAGGTGCCACCTCCCCATGCCTCTGGTTGCCCCAAGGCTGCCTGGTGCCCCCTTGTCCGGTGGCCAGAAGGAGGGAGGAATGAGGCCAGTGCTGTAAGCCCCAGCAGCCCAAGTTCTGCCTCTGCAGAAGCCTCCACGCACAGTGGGGAAAAAGACTCTCCACGCACAAATAGACTATTTCTGGAACTAGAGAAAGAGCAAAGTGGTGGAGTGCCGAGGATCAACGGAGGGACAGGCCTGGTTACCAGCAGCCCCAGTGGGACCGAGGGCTGGAGAGCAGGCCAGCTCTGCTCCCTGTCAGGGGGGGCCTCACCAGGCCCACAGCTGTCCCCCTCCGATGGACCGCCTGAGTAGTGGTGAGCTCCCCGTCAGGCTGGGAGCCCGGGCTAGGCCTGGAGAGCAGCTGTGAGAGAGACTGCAGAGGAGCTCCCAGCCTTAAAAAAAAGGGCAGGACAAAATCTCTCACGCCTTATTTTCCCAGATTGAATCATCCTATGAACCTCATCTCTCCAGAGGAGCTGGGTAGCAGTTTCTACTCTTCACATGGATTTGCCATCTTCAGGTCCCACCTTTTCCTATCCCAACACACACCCCCCAATCAATCACACCATTTATGTGCAATTACCCACAGGTGTCCCCTGCCAGGTGAGTCACTGCCCGGTAAGGCCTGCTGCTTAGAGCTTCCAGAACCCTGATGGGCGTAAGAATGCCTTGAGGATCGGATCCAGCTGGTCCAGGGCAGGGCCTGAGGCTCTGCATTTACAGCAAGCTCCCAGGTGCAGCTGCTACTGGTCCTGAGGGGGACCAACCATGCAGAAACAAGGCTGGAGCTGCCAGTGAGACCCATCAGGGTTCTATGATGGGAGTCGGGGGTGGGGGGGGGGGGGGTCGGGGAGTGCTAAGAAGAATCCAGTGCAGGAATCTCAAAAGAATGGACTCCGCTCTTTCTAGAGCAGAACTAAGTCTATCCCCCGCCACTCTCTATCTTGGGGGTCAATCCTAGTCTCCCCTGCTTGAGAAGCATGAACCTGCTATAGGAAGATAGCTTCATCATGGCTTTGTTCGCCTTCCCCCCCTAACCCCACCTGTCCCTGGTGAACTGTTTCTGCCTGGTGAACTCTTTACTTGATCCGTGGGGCGGCCGGGGCCCCATTGCAACCAAGGGCCAGCCCAGCCGGGACCCTAGACAGAGGAGCTTTCTTCCTCCCCAGCCCCAGCCGGCTGCTGGCCACAGAAGCAGCACCCTGCAGGGCCCTTCACTGGGAACCAAGAGACCTCAGCCTCGGATCCTCCCCCCTCTGGGCCTCAGTTTCCCCCCCTATAATGTGGGGGTGAATGAAGGCTCTCTTGGAGGTGGCTCTGCACCTACCAATTCAGGCTTGTGGGGCTCAGAGCGGGTGGGGATGGCCTGGGCAGTCGGGGCAGGGCAGGCTGGCTCCGTCAGGGATGCACACGCCTTTGCAGCCTCCCTCTGTACTGAGGGTTCTCAGATATTTTTAGGAAGGTTGGCGCCTCTTGGGCTGTGATTCATTAATGCAGCTGACAGCGATCAGCATCTTTTGAAATCACAGGAGGAAGCTGAGAAAGTTCCCTAGTGCTGCTGTGTGTGTTGGTGGAGAGAGGAGGGGTCACGGACCCGGGGTTTCTACCTGGAGCTGTGTGTGGCAGGGAGTGGGGAGGGTAGAGAGGACAAGCGAGTCCAAGAAGGGCCTTGGTTTAGAGCAGCTCCTAGCCTAGAATGGTGAGAAAGCCAAGAAAACAAATGACAGGGGGCCCCTGGGTGGCTCAGTCGGTTGAGCGTCTGCCTTCGGCTCAGGTCGTGATCCCAGGGTCCTGGGATCGAGTCCCGCATCGGGCTCCCTGCTGAGTGGAGAGTCTGCTTCTCCCTCTGCCTCTCCCCTCCACTCATGCTCTCTCTGGCTCCCTCTCTCTCTCAAATAAATAAAATCTTAAAGAAAGAGGGGCACCTGGGTGGCTCAGTCGTTACTGCCTTCGGCTCAGGTCATGATCCCGGGGTCCTGGGATCAAGCCCCGTTTGGGGCTCCCTGCTCATCAGGGAGTCTGCTTCTCCCTCTCTCTCTCTGACCCTCCTCCCTGCTTGTACTCTCTCTCTCTCTCTCTCTCTCTCTCTCTGTCTCAAATTTAAAAAAAAAATTTAAAAAAAAAAGATTTCTGGGCCACTTTGAAGTAAATGTGGAGAACGGATTCCAGTCGGAGGCCTCAAGCTAGGCATTCTCAGTTTTACAAGGAAGAAAGGTGCTATCCTGAACCCTCCTGCCCAGACACTTCCTAAGCTTTGTGGCTGGTAGGACGCTGTGTGGACTTCTAGGCACACTGAAGTGAGTTCATGCTTGTGTGAATGTGTACTGGGGGTGTATCAGACTATAGGGATGCATATCTGAGGACGTAAGTGGCAGGAGACCATTCGCCCCCAGATCTCAGGTTTATGCACATCTTGCAAAGTGAGCGCCAATACCCTTTGTTCTGGATTATCTATTCTTTTCTTTTTTCTTTAAGATTTATATATTTATTTATTTTAGGGGGGAGGGGCATAAGGGAGAGGGAGAGAGAGAGAACAATCTCAAGCAGACTCCCTGCTGAGCGCAGAGCCCCATGCAGGGCTCGATCCCACGACCCCGTGATCATGACCTCAGCAGAAAACCAGGAGTCCAACACTCAACTCACTGGGCCACCCAGGAGCCCCCCATTTTTATCTTTTCAAGGATGTTGTAGAGCAAACAGCCTTGGTAGATAGAATTCGCATCTCCCTCCTGAGCAAAGGGCAGACACATTTCGTAGTTACTGTAACAGGCAGGTGTCCTAAGCTTGGAGTTCCTCCCTCTAGTGCAACCCGTTGTATGTGGGGTGTCACCTGATCCTCTTCGCGTCACCCTGGGGGAACTAGGGTTCAGAACCGGCACTAAAGTACTGTGACTCTGGCGACTGTGATTGTTGTCAGAAATAAACTGTCCTGCCTCCCTGACTCGGGAAGCTTGTGTTTTCTGCCCGCATCCACAAAACCAGGACGGGTTAACCCGCTCGCCTGCTAGTAGAGAAAATCCCAGACCCTTCAGTTATTGACGAGATGTTTGTAAATATGTGTGTTTCAGTGAGTCTGGCTTTGACCACATTTGTATGGACATGCGAGAATTAGAGGGCTGTGGTATCTCTGGTGAAAGGGGGTTCAAGAGCTTGTACATATTGGGAAACCAGCCTTTGGGTGTTGGGAGTCTGTATGGGAAAATGATGAGCATATATGTAATAAGAGCTGCACCAGCTCTCCTCATTGAACCATAGGAAGGAGACAGTGAATTAGGAACACGGAGAGACAGATGCCCCCTCCTACACCCACCCACCTGCCACCTGGGCTTCTGGGGGCCCCCGAGGGAGTGCTGCGTTTCCCCTGGGATGGCTGCAGAGCTACAGGAATAAGTCGTCGAGAAGGGGCCCCTGCTTTGTGGGATAGGTTCTTTCTCCCCACCCCATCTTAACCTCACCGACCTTCGCAAGCTCTATCAACCCCGGCCCACCCAGGCCAATTAAGTCAGACTCTGGGCCACAAGCCCCAGCACCAGTTTTTAGAAATCTCCCTGGGTATCTCTTCTCTAGCAGCTAAGCACGAGAACCTCTCCTGGAAGGTGCCTATTATCCCTTCCCAGCCAAGAAAACGGGATAGGGCATTTATCAATTAACGCTCATATCATGTGGTTCCAACAGGAGCCTGAGTCCATCCCCACGGGATACCACTTCAGCCCTCCTCCCGTTTCCAATTATTTTGCTTGCATCTCTCGACACAATTGGCCTGGTGAAGAGGGAGGTTGGGTGGAAAAAGAAATAACACCTGAGTATTTATTGCTTTGAGCACAGCGCTGGGTGCTTTCCCTGCATTAAGCTCTCTGCCTCAAATAATGCCCAGTGGTGGATGCTGTTATCCCCATCTAAGAGGAGAAAGCTGAGGACCAGAGGAGCTTGGCAATCCGTCCAAGTTAATGCAGAGAAGGCAGAGCCCAGCCAGGCTTGGTGGTGAGGAGGGACAACAGAGGGAGTGAGAGAACCCTTGATGTCGGGGGGTACAGAGTATGCCCCCTCCAAGAGTATGCTAAGGCACCAAGAAGGCTTTTCGGAGGGGAATTGGCAGGAGGAGGGTGGGTAAGTGTTTTGAGAGGCAGGCTAGCTAGCTGGGGCCCCGAACCTTGTAATGGATTGAGCCAGAAGCCCTCCAGGCCGTAATCACAACCACATTTATATTCCTCTGCATCATCTAGAGACCAAACTAGCCCCAATCCCATATCCACAACCACCCCAGAAATCCATAGATGGGTCTATGCTGGCGGCTCAGCCCCAAGAGCAACGGAGGAGGCACACAATGGCCTCATTTCCTTCTCTGGCTTCTCTCAACCCGTCTTATTAACATTCAGGCAGCTCCTCACACATTCATCGAAGGCCACAGAGGAGTTGAGATCTGATCTAGCCTGGCTGAGCCACATTAAAATCAATTAAAAATGAGAGATAAGCCCCTTCTTTCCGATTGAAAAATCCACAGGAGCAAGAGAAAGACACACGCAGCCCATCGATCATCCAAGACTCTGCCTTCCTTGACTTTCTTTTTTTTTTTTTTTTTTTTCTAAGCAGCTTCTAGAGGAGTTGTCTGAGCAGGCGGGCAGCTCCCAGGCTGGATCTTGGCTGCCAACGGAACACGCCTGCTATCCTGTGGCATTGCCCACCTGGCCAGCCTGACAGCCTGGCAGTCTGACCACACTGGGAGTGAGCAGAGGCAGCCAGGGGAGAGTGCAGAGCCTGGCCCGTGAGCCCCATTCCGGGATCGGACACAGGTGCCCCTTTCACTCCCAGGCCCAGAAGGTAGACTCCAGGAAGACCATGGATTCCAGGCTGGCTCAGCTCTCTGTAGGGAACTGGGCAGAAGGAGGCTTCTTTCTTGTTTCTTCTTGGAGAATTCTTATCACTGTGGTAATTCCTATGAAGTTGCATTCCCTGATTTTCCAAGTAAACGTGTGTGTGCATGTGTGCATGCGTGTGTGTGTGACGTGCTGGGGCCTGTGCCGCAGAGCCTAGAACATCAGCAGGCACTGAGTAAACACTTGTCAGATGAATGGAAAAAATGAGGCCGCTATACATCTGCCATCCGCCAGCCATAAGCAATCAATCCAACAGCATTTGGTGCTGGTTTTGGTATTTCTGAGCTTATCAATTGAACTTCTTTGTTCATTTAGTTATTCCACTGGGGACCAAGTCTTCACTGGGCCTTTTAACACAGTGAGAAAGGGTTCATATAGGCACACTCGGCCCCAGCACGGTGTCATGCCAGGATGGCAGGCTCCCTGGAGCAGATGGGCCTGACCTTCATCTGTCGGCATGAGTGGACTTGGTTAGGCAAGGCTGGAGGGGAGAGCGTAAATGATCTTAATTGTCAGGGAAAGGGGTCTGGGCTTTCTCTGTGGGGGGGGGCACTCCTGTTTATACCACAGATGGCCCATCCGCATGCAAATAACAATTTCATACTCTTACCTGGGTCAGGGGTGACCCTAGAGTGGGGTTTCATGAACAATGAGAAAGTGTCCAGATCCAGAGCCACTGGGGTTTTTTGGGTGTCCCAACATAGAGGCAGTGATTGGATTGGATTTAGAATACAATTCTTCTGAGCAACTTACGAAAAGTATTGACTCCAGTGCATAATTTTTTAAGTAATTGGAGCACTTTGAGTTCATTGGGTTAGGAGCTTAACCTGTAATGTGAGCTGTTAAATTACACTCACAAAGGGTGAGGCCTCAGTAATGATCCCTCTGGTCCAAGGATGTCTGCTGACTTACCCAAAAAAAAAACCATACAATGCATTTCTTTGTAGGGTGGGGGTTTTTTCTGCTTCTAACAGCACAAGTGTGTGAAGATCTAGCAAGTTGGAAAGAGATTGACTGTTAAAGGAGTTCAAGCTCTGATTATTTGCTATTGCGTGGTTCAGAGAAAACTCCATTGGCTGAGGAGCTCGGACTTTGGGGCAGTGCAGGATGTTTCAAATGCCAGCCCAGTGGTAAAATAGAAGTGCCTTAGTCACCAGCTCTGAGATGGGGGGGCCTGAGTGTGGGGGCCTTAAACCAACGCACTTTGTGACTTTGAAGCCCAGATCACTTTGTTCATTTCAATTTGTTCAACAAATATTTACCGAGTGCTTTCTTTCAAGGCCTTTGGAAGGGGTAGTCTTAAAAATATTGAACAAGCAGGATGGTACGGACCACAAGCACTCAGAATGAGGAACTGACCGATGAGAATGGACACTGCCTATAAACAACCAACACATTCTGATTTCCGCAGGCGAGGCCTCAGCCCTGGAGCTGGGAAGACAGGGAGCACAACATTCTAGTGGCCTTGATAGGAGGAGTCAGTGGGGCTCCCCAGATGAGATGCTCCTAAGCTGAGTCTTGCAGGACAAGAGGAAGCAAGGAAGGAGGCAGACATTTCAGGCACAAGTAGGGTGCAGGGTGGGCACCACACAGACAAAAAGTCAAAGCAAGAGAGATCCTGGGGTTTCAGGAACCTTCCAGTAGCTGATTGAGGCTATGGGAAGTAAGGATGCTGGGAGGGACCAGACCAGGAGGACCTTGCATGATTTAATAATACTTTAGGATTTAATTCCTCAAGTTGATTTGGAACAGTTGAAGGATTTCTGATCAGGGAGAAATAGGACCAAAGTGTTTTTAGAAAGATCAATGCCTATATTCTAATTAATAGGTGAGCATAAGGGGACAGAGGGGTAACCAGAAACTCTCCAAGTGAGAGAAGATGAGCTAGGGTTTAGAAAAGAGTTGCTCTTGGAATGCCTATGTGGCTCAGTCGGTTAAGCATCTGCTTTCAGCTCAGGTCATGATCCCAGGGTCCTGCGATCGAGCCCCGCGTCGGGCTCCCTGCTCCGCGGGAAGCCCGCTTCTCCCTCTCCCACTCCCCCTGCTTGGGTGCCCTCTCTGGCTGTGTCTCTCTCTGTCAAATAAATAAATAAAATCTTAAAAAAAAAAAAGAGTTGCTCTTATGTACACCCTCAGTTTAGAGGGGTATAGGTCCTCCTAACATCTGCCTTCCACAGGGCATTTTCAGCTTGCAAACAAGAAGTGATGCTTTGGTGTGTTACAGCCCAGGTAAACAGTCATGAACACCGTGGATGGGGGTGTAGGTGGGGTTTCCCTGATTACTACAGCCATTCATGTCCAAAGGACTTATCTCCAACATACATGCACTACCCTGAGACATCTTGTTAATGACTCGGCTACCAATGAAAGAGAGGCCTGACAAGGACCCCAGCTGTTAAGAGGCCTCCTTGTTCCACATCAGGCATTCTCAAACTTTTGAGTCTCTGGACCCCTATTTTATATTCTTGAAAATTATTGAGGACCCAGAAGAGCCTCTGTGTAGATGGGAGATAGCTATCAATATTTACCATATTAGAAATTAAAGCTGAGAAATTTTTAAGTTGTGTATTAATTCATTTAAAAACAATAATAATAAATCATTTGTGTGTTGGCATGTTTATTTTTATGAAAATAACTATATTTTCCAAAATAAAAAGAATTAGTGACAAAGGTGGAATAGTCTTTAGTGTCTGGTTTAATAGACAACTAGGTGATCATATCTGCTTCTGCATTCAATCCCCTGCAAAATGATGTACCACATGGATTCTGGAATATTCCACTTTATTATAAGAAAGAATGAGAGTGAAAAAAGGCTCATAACGTCTTAGTACAGTTATGAAAATAGTTTTTTAGCCCTGAATACCCCAGAGAAAATGTCGGCGCCCCGCGGGGGCCACTGCTCTAGACCTTGCCCTGACAGATGTGCTCTTAGGAAGGAACCAAACCAATTTGCTAGTTCCTCATTGTCTCCCGCAAGGGTGCCATCTGCTCTCCTAGACTGTGAGCACCGACAGGACAGGGCCACACCCAGAGGCCGGGGGTGGGTGGCACCGTGTCCTGGAAACCGCTGGGCACTTCCCAGACAGAATGTCGGGGTCACACAGCGCCCCCACCCCCATTAAGTGTACTTGTCTGGATCTATCAGACCAGTTCAATCCCCAGATCATCCACCGGTGTATGACCTAGGACTTCTCCCGGACAACCCCCTGCCCTTCACCCCCATGGCCCTTTCATCGCAAGTACCCTCGATTCAACCCATGAACATTCTCAATCAGCCCACCTCCCTCCGTGTTCATTAACACCAACCGTTAATGGTTCTAGACACCCCGTCCCCTTCCTGGGCTCCTGCCAGAGCCCCCTCTACTAAAATCTGCCAACCAGGTTCCACGGGAACTAAAAGAACCTTTGCAAAAACAGACCTGAGCATGTTACTCATTTTCCTAAAAAACCCTTCAGGGGTGTCTGTGGCATTTAGGCTGAGGAGCAAATCCTTCAGCAGTAGAAGGCCCCTTCTGCCTTTCTAGGCCCGTCTGCGTGCCTCTCTCCCTCACTGCCCTTCAACCTCTTGGCCTCCCTGATATTCCTGTGCCTCTGGCCCCGTCCCCACCCAGGGCCTTGGCTCCAGCTGCTTCTCCACCTGGAGTGCTCTTCCCCACTTTCTCCGCCTACTTTACCTGTGCTTATCTCTCAGCCTCAGATCAGCCATCAGTCCCTTCCAGAAGCCTTCTCTGACCTCGCCAACTCGGTCAGGGCCCCCTAATGGAGGCATTTATAGCAACTTTCACAGTTGCCATTTTATAGCTATTGGTGCGATTGATCAATATCTAGTTCTCAACCAGACTGTGCTATACTCTGAAGACCAGTGTATCGGCTACCTATTGTTATGCCACAGATTTCCCCAAAACGTAGCGGCTCGCTGTAGCCAACAGTTACTATCTCACAGTTTCTGTTGGTCGGAAATCTGAGGGCAACTTAGCTGGGTGATTCTGATTCACGATCTCTCATGAGGTCGCAGTCAAGGTGTCAGGACTGCTGTCCTCTGAAGGCTTGACTGGGGCTAGAAGGTCTGCTTCCAACATGGTTGCTGGGCCTCTCCATAGGGCTGAGCGTCCTCACAACATGGCATCTGGCTTCTGTCAGAGAACAAATGATCCAAGAGAGTAAGGCAGAAGCCACAGTGTCTCTTACAACATTGCTGTAGACCTCCTACCCCATCATTTCCACAATATTCTCTTGATGACACAAATCAGCCCTAATCAGTGTGGGAGGGGGCTCTGGAAGTATGCGACTACAGGAGTCACTGGGGGCCATCTCGAAGGGCCATCTAGCACAGCTGAAAATCCCTTCTGTCTTTGCTCTCGTTACAGCTTCAGTGCCTGGCAGATATTGAAATCATAGGTTTTGAATGAATGAAGGAGGGGTTCACTAAGTTATCTACTCCAAACAGTAAGCGAGGATGGGTAGAGGGAGCCTGCTTACCTCCCTTAGCATTTCCAGCAAATTCTCAGGGATGATTAAGCCCCAACCTTTGCCTCGCCCCAGATCTCAAAGCCTGGGCATCTGTGTCCCACTCAGAGGGTCAGAGAACACAGTCAGGCCACAGCCCAGCCCATAGTCAGCTGAGGCATCAGATGTCATTTCCTGAGCATAGTCCCTGGACAGCTGTTCATTCCTCAGACATTTGGATCAGAGGAACAGCAATTAAGAGAATTGGAAAGTGGTGGTTTCACCTTATTTGCATGTTCCATATCAGCTGCCCCCAGCCAGTCTGTGGCAAGGGTGGGGTGAACCACACAGACAGCTCTGTCAGGTGCCTATTTTTAGTGGCTCTGCCGAATTACAAAGCTCCACCACCACGGAGCGGAGCGAGGGAAGCAGCTGATACTCCAGCCTGCAATCTGGGTATCTCCCTGAATGTGTCTGCCACTGAAACGTGGCTCTTCAATAATGCATGGGGCTATTAGCGCCAAGCTGGGGACGCCTTGCTCCCTCCTGGTGATCAAAGCTGCCGCCTGGGAGCAGAGTCGGTGATCAGATTTCATGGGCTGCCCCTTCCTATGAGATTAGAATGGGCCGTTTCATGCCCAAGGATGAAAGCAGCAAGGATTTGGGAGAAAATCCGGCTTCCTAGAGAAATCAAAACACTTCCATTTCATTACAAATGGATGCATGGCACAGCTAATAGCTCCTCTGAGAGAGAACGCTGCGGGACCAACTGTCTGCCTCACAGTTCCTCTCAGATGCTGTGTAAAATGTGTGAGATGCAGGATTAGGGATGCCACTCCATTTCCTTATGTTCAGGGCAGATCCCAGAGCATGGGGCTCTGCCGCAAGTCCTTGGGAGACTCACCTCCGCCGCGCAGTGTTAGCGGGGGTCAGAACAATACCCGTGGAGGTGATCGGGTTGTTGAAGAGGGACCCTGAGGAGGGAGTGCCCACAGCTAGCAGCTGTCATGATATTAACGGCCCTCACTGCCGCGTGTGACCCTGTATCCGGCACTTCGCCCACAGCGCCTCCCATCCTTGCAGCACCTATAGCAATGTGTTATTAGATATCGGTACACCGACACACTGCGGATCATGGAGCTTACGGGATCTGCTCAAGGCCCCCCGGTTAAGAGGTGCCAGAGCCCAGAGGGGAGCCCCAGCCTGGGCCCGTGCCCTGTACTGGCCGCCCCCGCAAAGTCCCTCCAGAAGCAAGGCCAGAGCCAGTGGCAAAGGGAGAGCTGCTGCAGGGGCGGGCCTATCGGTCCCATGGGAACTGGGGGCGGGGGGGGGGGGGGGGAAGGGGGGGGGCGCTGGTCTGACTTCTGAGGCTTTCCGCAGTCAGACTGTGACCTTCATCCCAGCTGCCTTTCTGTGCCTACACCAAGGAGCTCCCTCCTTTCCAGCCCATTCGAACTGGCCTGGGTACAGTGCAGCTGAGAAGCCTCTGGGTGGTCCTTTATCTTCGCTGGCCTTGTTTCCATCCTGTGAATGGGAGGGAGTGGTGAGGCAGCACAGAAGACAGTCAGGAAGTTAAATGGAAACTTCCAGGCTTACCCTGTAAAACACACCAACCCACCTGCCCTTCCTTTCCTTCCTCTGCAGGAGATTTCCCTGATGCGTCTACATCCCCAACCTATGGAATGCTTGGGCCAAATCTGCTCCTTCAAGAAGAACCTCCCCATGTCAACATTCCCACGAGCCCGAAGCCCACATGGGCTGGGCCCCCCACCTACTGTCTAATTACCTCTGGCTTTGTGAGATGAGTCCACATTGCACCAGCATGGCCAGGAGCTCCGTGGGGCAGCATGTGGGTCTTTCTACCTCCACTGCCTGTCTGCCTCGTCCCCCAGACCTGCCTGAGCATCGGGCACAAGGCAAGCCCCAGCAGGGCTGATGGCAATTTTGCGGGCCTGCTTTCAGAATGTTGGGCAGGCTCTGGGCACACAGGCAATCGGCTCTGTCAGTCTCCCTGCCCAGTGGACAGGGGATCCTCCCTCAGCATCTGGTCAGAGGCAGGAACCCTCAGATAGTGTTGGCTTCCCTGCCTGGGCCGGCACGCGGAGTCTTAGGTACAGTGGGGAGCTAAAAGGGAACAGGACTGAAGTCTGAAAATATATGAGGGTCTCTTGGGCACATGAGGGGCCTCAGAGATGCTGATTTCATGAGCAGAAGGGAACCCCAGTGACTGGGCTCTGTCTAGGGCATTTATGAAGAGGCATTTGCAAACCACAGAACTTGTGCCATTGAACCGAGCTCCCAGCCCCTGTCAGTGCCTTGGCCAGACTCAGTCTCATCTGCTACTAAAGTCATCTTTCCGCTTTCCATGTCACCAACCCCATGCTGAGGAAGGGATGGCAGTGTTCATGCACCTACTCCAGTGCCTGCTACCTTGTGGGTGCTGAGCGGGGTTCAAGGGCAGACACATCGGGAAAGTCAGCGTGCCTCTGACCCAGCTGCAGGCCACACAGCCCAGAGGCTCCTCAGACCCCCTCTGATAGCACTTCCTGCCACCAAGCCCTGCCTTCCTAGCATCCGATCTGAATTCTTCCCATGGAAATGTAAATAGCCGTTGGTTTAGAGATCTCCCAGAGCCCTCCTGTTCTCCTGTCCTCAGCTGGCTGGCAACTCCCTTTCTGACTCGATGACACCGGGCCACAGAGCAGACACCATCCCTGCCCAGTGCCCCCACGCCTCTTCTTGCCAGTCATCAGGGGTCTCCAGGTGCTTCCTCGCCCCTTCCCCTGCAGCACCCTCGCTCTGGCACCCTCTCGGCTCTGCTCCCTGTCCTTTGACACTCGCGGTGTTGGGTCCAGAAGTCACTGTGCTCACAGAGCCAGCCCAGGCGCACGCCCCTGGCCCACTGTTCACCCGGCTAAGCTGTCCACTCCCGGCTGGCTCCCCTGCCCCTCAGACCTCTTGCGCATCCAGCTCTGAAGTTTTCTCCTTCCTTTCTTTTTTTTCTAATTACACTTTTTATTTTCAGATAATTGCAGATTCACAAGCAGTTGTAAGAAATAATACAGAGAGGGGCGCCTGGGTGGCTCAGTCGTTAAGCGTCCACCTTCGGCTCAGGTCATGGTCCCAGGGTCCTGGGATCGAGCCCCGCATCGGGCTCCCTGCTCGGCGGGAAGCCTGCTTCTCCCTCTCCCACTCGCCCTGCCTGTGTTCCCTCTCTCGCTGTGTCTCTCTCTGTCAAATACATAAAATCTTTAAAAAAAAGAAAGAAAGAAAAAGAAAGAACACAGAGAGCCCCTGTACCCTCCTCACCCTGTCTCTCCCAATGGTGACACTTTGCAGAACCCTAGTGCCATGCCGCACCGGGGCATTGGAATACTGACAGCGCAGCCAAGATACAGAAGGTTCTGTCCCCACGAGGATCCTTCCTGGTGCCCTCCCCCCCCATCCCTTTCCTCACCTCCTCCACCATGGACCCAGCTCAGACGTTTTCGAAACTCCTCTCAGTTCAGACCCCAGGCTCCTCAACCCTACTCCTGGTCCCTGCCACTCTCCCTGGGCCTCAGCTTCCTCAGTCCTGCGGGGGAGCGAGAGTTGGGGTTCTCTAGAGCCCCATCACTGCCCGTGGAAGGAATGGTCAGCGTCAAATTCTCTATGCTCCAAGGCTCCCGTAGTCCCCACCCCACAGGTGGCGGGCAGAGCCCACCCTCCCACAGCGTGCTATCATCCTGTGGGAAGCAAGACTTACCCTATCAGAGGCCCCCTTCCTTGGTCCTCCCCACTCTCTCAACCTCCACCCGCTGAGCTGCTCACCTGCAGCTGGGGGTCAGGACCCAGGCCCTTGTTTGCTCTTCGGTAGCTACTTGAGGATTGAAGCAAAAGTTTTGGCTAGGTTATCAGGGACAGCCAAAGGCGTCTGTGCTCTCCGATGCCGCTCCTCATCCGAGGAGGGAGGCCCCTGAGCCACTTTGATGTGCAGAGGGCCTTGAGTGAGCAACTAGGTCTGCGGAGAAAAGTACAAACAGATGTCCCTTTACTGAATATAAATTGTTCCTCTTGCTGGACATCTTGGCTCGAGGTTGCCTCCAGAGAGACCCCAGCGTGGGAAATGCTGGATTGAATTCCTTGAGAAGGGAGTAGAACGTACGACACAGGTGTGCTTATCAACAAAGGACTCTGGAGCCAGGAAGGCAGCTGAGAGGCAGGAGGGTGGCCCAGGGCACTGCAACGCTCCCGGACAGCCCTGGGCCCTGCAAACCGCCCCTCCCCGACAGCTTCCTCAGGCCGCAGACTGCTCTCGGCTCAGGGCAGGGACCCCCTTGTCTTCTGCCAGAGTCCGGTTTCCAAGAGTGAGCTAGTCAAGAGCTTTCTGGGATTTCTAAGAATAAACGTGGTGGGCGTGGTCACTGCTTTCTAGATCACTCAGTGTTTTACCGGAAACACTGGTTTTTTTGTACAGTCGCAGCCAACACCCACAGCCTTAATCACAGAACGTTCTGGGCTCACCCCCTTCTCTGGGCTAGGAGAGCGGAGCTCAGAGCCGAGGCTGTGCCCAGAGCAGCAGGGCAGGTCTGGGCCTGGCCTGGGCCTTTGTGAGGCAGGACCTGCCTTTCTGAGGAGAGGCTCAGTGATGAGCAGCTGTGTCCTGGGCTGGCCTGGAAACCAGCGGGGCCCTCCCACATGCGGTTCGCTTGTCAATGCCCAGGATGCCCTAAGAAGCTTGGCCTGGCTCTGCACTCCTTTATGTGCCAAGCCCTGAGCTCAGTGCCAGCCGTGCTGGGGGCCAAAGGACATGAAGGCCACCCAGGCTCTCTGGGGGCTCCTTGCTACAGGGAGTGTCTGCTGGTGGGACAAAAGATGTGGGGAGACCGAAGCAGAGCCTGGGAGGACGGCAGGATGGGGGGGCGACAGCATCCAGGGCCTCTTCCAGGATGTCTGCCGTCCCTCTGAGGACAAAAGAGTGACCGAGGAAGCCACATTGTGGGGGCTGGGTGAGGAGAGGCGTTCTGAGGAGGCCTGGGTCACTTTAGGTCCTGCCAGGACCTTGCAGGACCCCCACCCCGGGCCTGGCTCAGGTAGAGGCAAGACAACACAGCAGGCTGGTCCCTGTGCCCTGAGGCTCCCTGCAGCCACCACCTGGGAAGCTCCAGACTGGAAGGCAGCCTTCCATCATCCGGGTTCAAGAATGAGAGGACGCAGAGGGCGGGGCCATCGGAAAAGTTAGGGCTGCAAGCCCAGTGCAGTGGTTCCTCTCTGCCCACCCTGGGGCCTGGGGCCGTGTCCCAGGAAGCATTTCAGGCCTTCCATGACCAGCTGAGGCAGGCAGAGGTGCAGCCAGATACCTGGGCAGGAGAGCAAAGCACTCTTTTTTTTTTTTTTTTTTTAAGATCTTATTTTTAAGTAATCTCTACATCCAGCCTGGGCCTCAAACTTAAAACCCCGAGATCCAGAGTCGCAGGCTCCACTGACTCAGCCACCCAGGTGCCCCGGGGGCCCGGCACACTCGATGCCTTCCTGACTTGGCTGAGCCCAGGCCTGAGAGCATCCTCTGACAGAGCCCCACAAACGCCTCAGCCTACTTCACTCCTTCCCTAGATCTCCTGGTGCCAGGCCCTGGGCTGGGCTCTCGGGGAGCCAGAAAGGCAGTCTGACAGCCCCGTGGGACGCGAGAGTGAAAATAAATCAGTGACTCTAGATAGGCCAGTCACAAATGCCATGAGAGATCAGGAGGATGGAGTTGGATGTGGACCCTGAAAAACTGAATTTGAATATCGTGAAGACAACAACAGCAAGGAATAAGCAAAGGCCCCGAGGCTGGCACTTCGGGGGGCGGGGCGTGCTGGCGTATGGGGTCAGCAGTGACTGTGGAAGGAGAAGCCGGCTGGAGGCTGGAGGCAGCTGAAAAAGACCCAGGTGCTGGATTACAGAGTTGGAATTCATTCTCTAAGCTGCCAAAACGGTGTGAGCAGAGCTGCCTTTGGGAAGAGGCCCCTGGCATTGGGTCTGGATAGAGCCAGAGCAGCACCAGAGTGGGGCCCCAGCTCTTTGTCTTCAGTCTGTGACTGGAGAAGGGGAGTAGCCAGACCAAGGCCTCGATCACCTGCTGGGCCCACCCAACTCCACATCCACACGGGTCCCCAAGCCCCCCCAGCACTGGCTGGGGAACCCTGCTCCCCCAATGCTGGCTGGGGAAGGCCCCGCTCTCTCCCAGGGAAGACACAAAGGCCCCCGTTGGAGAGCAGGGAACACCAGAAAACCAGCAAAGCTCACAGACAAACCACTGCCGGGGCTCGGGCACTGGGAGCACCCCCACCTCTTGCCTGCGTCCATCTGTCTTTCTCTGGCGCCCCCCCACAGTGTTGGCGCCCGATCCTTAGGGCCGGCTGAGAGCCAGCTCTGGCCACCCTGGCCTCTTCCGGGCACAGCCAGTGGCCCAGGACCACACCAGTCCCCAGCATCCCGGGGTAGTCCAGGTCGGGCTTTTGTTTGGGTTTTTTTTTAACTTTTTATTTTGGAATAATTTTAGATTTACAGACAAGTTGCAAAGAGAGTACAGAGAGTTCCGGTACACCATCACCCAGCTTCCTCTAATGGTAACGTCTTACATAACCGTGGAACATTTGTCACAACTAAGAAGTTAACATTGGGACAATATTATTAACAAAACTATAAACTCTTCGAATTTCACCAGTTATTCCTTAATAAACATGAACGGTTCTTTTCTTCCGTCCCAGGATCTGACCCAGGTTACCGCCTCGCCTTTGCTTGTCATGCTTCCTCAGTCTCCCATCTCCGAGGCTCCCTCAGTCTTTCCTTGTTTTCCATGACCTTGACAGTTTTTTTACTTTTTGAAAATTGTGGTAAACTATATACACATGCTACATAAAAGGCCGTAAGTGTTCGATCCAGTGGCGTCAGTTATATTCACAATGTTGTGCGACCGTCACTAGTGTCGGTCCAGAACACGTTCATCACCCCAACAGAAACTTTGCAACCACGAAGCAATAGCCCCCCATTCCCCTCTCCCAGGTACCCCTTGAGAGGTTCTGAGGGGCCCCCCAACCCAGCCTCATGCCTAGGAAAAAGGCCTTGTTGTTCCTATTGCCTGCTTCTCCCCAGTCCACCAGTCCCTGGTTCTAGGTGAGGGCTCCTTGGGTTAGCCGGTTAACGCTCCTAGGCCTGGCTAGCAGGGGGGAGTCGCTGCCACGTCTCAAGCAGCTGGGACTTGGTCAAGGGGCAAGCTGGACCTGGGCCTATGCTTGCTGATCCCTGGAGCAGAGGATGTGTACCCGCTCAGCAAGGGGAAAGCCTTCCCCACCCCGGGTCTCCATCTGGACCCTGGGGCCTCCTTGCAATGCTGTTCCTTGTTGCTGAGCAGGGCTGCTGGGTGGTCAACCCCTCATGGCCCCTCTCAGTCACAGGGGGTTCTTTCACTACTGTTCACTGAAGCCTGCCCTGGCCAGACCCCAGGGTGGCCAACAGGGACCCAGAGCCAGGAAAGCCGAGTGGCCCTGGGGCTGCTTGCTGGCGGGGCCTATGCCACAGACAGGGACACCAAGGGTCAGTGCAGGCCTGTCTCCCAGGAGCCTCCAAGTCCCCATCTTCAGAGAGATCCCGGGCAGCCTCGGCTTTCAGGCCCCAGTACCTGGTCCCTGGCCTACCAGACCCTCACCCTGAGATGATGATTCAGTGGTTCAGAGAGCAAGTTTTGGAATCAGCAACTGCTTATTTGCTGCATGATCTGGGGCCGGTGACCTAACTTCCCTGACACTGAGTTTCCTCCTTTGCAAGAGGGAGATAAAGATTCCTATCAACATGGGGACCAGCGGGCTTGGTTGTAGAAGATTCTTCCTTCCCTTCTTCTTCTTTTTTTTTTTTTTAAGATTTTATTTATTTGACAGAGACACAGCAAGAGAGGGAACACAAGCAGGGGGAGTGGGAGAGGGAGAAGCAGGCTTCCCGCGGAGCAGGGAACCCGATGCAGGGCTCGATCCCAGGCCCCTGGGATCATGACCTGAGCCGAAGGCAGACGCTTAACCATCTGAGCCACCCAGGTGCCCCCCTTCCCTTCTCCTTTAAAAAAAAAAAAAAAAAAAAAGTAACTCCTCTTGGCTTAGAGAACAGAACTGCAAACTTCTTAATAGTCTATTCAAAGCCTGTTTCTCTCAGAACTCAATTTCACTTTCCCAGTACAGTGACCAACTCATCCCAGTTTGCCTAGAACTGGTGTTAGCACTGAAAGTCCTATGTCTTGGGAGGGGTCTCGGCTCCAGAAAGCAGGACCGTTGGTTACCAGATTTCCCAGCACCCTCACCTACCGAGAAAGCCCAGATCATTCACACCCCCCAAGATGGCCATCCCTCCTGACCGCCAGCCCTCACTAATGCTGCTCCCTTCACCTGGAAAGACTTTCCTCATCTTTGGCAGTTGAAAATCAGTGCAGAGTTCAAGGCCACCTCCTCCATGAGGGCTTTTCAATGCCCACATCGGAGTCACAAGCCCCCACTCATTCCCCAGGGCTCCCTGTGTGGCCCCACCACAGCTGCAGCGACCTCCCTGTCCTCACAGGGCAGGCACAGCTGGTGCTACCCGCCCCCCACAGCAGGTGCTCAGGAAATGTGCTACCCCGGCACTACAGCCTCTTTCAGCTGGGTTCGCGGCCTCACCAACCGCAAGTCTTGGCCCTGGCAGGTGCACTTGGTAGGAGAACCAGCCTCCGAGTGACTCAGGTGAAGGCACAGCCAGGACAGGCCACACCCAGGGTGAGGGGACGGATCTCCCAGGTGGACTGCACCCTGTCCTGACCCTACCCCCAAGGCTAAGAGCCCTGGACCAGGGCCGACCTCCTCTCAACCACCAGCAGGCCATCCCTGCCTTACTCAGAGAGCGTTAGCAAGCTTCTGTTGAATAAGTGCTACGGAGGGATGTGTGGCTGTCTCTTAGGGGCCCAGGGCCATCGATGCTTTCCTAGGGGAGTGAGTGAATGGAGAGCAGGAGGGAGCTGGGTGAGGGCTCTGGGGAGAAACATCCCGGACACCAGGCAGGGTACAGACCCCTGGGGGGAATGGCAGCAGAGGAGGTTCCAGGGGAATGTTTGGGCCTTGCTCAACCACAGGGTCTCCGGAGGGTGCTCACCCCTCCCACCCAGAGTGCTGCGAACAGCACTGGCTAAGCGTTCTTCCAAAAGCAGTCGGTTTGGAGTGGGTGGCAGAAATCTGAGCATTCTACTCAAACCCCAGAGCAGCCAGCCAGAGGCTAGGGATGGGTCTGGGATGATCCTAAAACTACAGTTGGGCTTTGTGGGGGGAGGGGGGATGGTGCGGGTGTGAAAGGAGCAGGTGCTGACGGGAGCTCCTGTCCCAAGCCAGAAGGGGCAGCCCAGCAGGTCAGGGAGTGGTGGTTGAGGCCAGCCTGGCACTGAGGGGAGCTGGGCAGGAGGACAAGTTAGGGCAGGGCAGAGGGGGCTGACCCAGTGGAACCCAGGGACCCCTGCTCCCTTTGGGGAGATAGCCTTCACCACCACACGCCCCCGTGCCTGACAGGGCAAACAATGGAGGCTTCTGGCAGCCTGCAGAGAACAGGGCATGGACATCCCTCACTGATGAAGTTTGATTGGAAAGGGCCACAGGGCTGGGGGGAGCACGGACCCCTGAGCCTGCAAAAGTAAGTGCCACTGAGGGCGAGGGAGGCAGTGGGCAGGCTCAGCCCATCGAGGGCAGCAGCTGCACTGGCTTTTGGTTCTTTGCAGGCACTGTACCATGCACTTCACTTGCATGATTCATTCGACAGACGTTTACCGGTGGCCAGCTAGGCACCAGGGATGCGGCAGTGACCGCTGTCAACGGGACCGCTCTGAGCTCTCACTTGGGTCTCCCCCCGTCACACGGGCCGGATGAAGGAAAGGGAGCTCAGACAGCTGTCTGGGCCCAGGGACCCACCACCAGGACATGCAGAGAGACTCTTTCCTGCCCCTGATGCCACCTGACTGGGCCTCCACCTCCCACCTTCCAGGGCCTGTCAACCCCTGACCCAGCTTCCAAGGCTCCCGGGACCCTCCTCTGAACTCCGATGACGTCAGGACCCTTGGTGGGCCATTTCCCGGCAGTTTCTGGGGACATGTGGATTGCAGCAAAACCGTGGCCCAGAGACAACCCCCCGCCCTGCCCACCAGCGCACCACCCTCACAGTTGCCAACCTGGACTCCCAGCCCGGCTGCTCTTGGAGGATGTTGTCATGGGTTTTCTGTGGGTGTGTGGGAGCTGGGGAAAGTATTACACTTTCTCCAGGGCATTTGTTGAAGGCAGAAGACCTATTCTACAGAGGGAGACACTGAAGCCAGAAAGAGAACCTAATTCATCAGCATCACACAGTAGGCCGTGCAGAGGCCAGAGCCTGGGGCCCCTGCTCCCAGTCCAGTGCTCTCTGCAGGACACCAGGCAACCAGTCGGGTGGGCCTGTGCCCTACTCCCTTCTTTCATTCCAGTCCCTCGGGGCCTCCGCAGGCCTGAAGGGCTTCAGGTTCTATCAAGAAGGGCTCGTTCTCAGCGCTCTCTGCAAAGGGAATAACCCTGAGAAGGACTATCAAGTGGGGGGCCAGGCGGACTCTGGGCTTTAGCTTGGATGCGCTCTCGGGTCCCCCTCAGGTTGGCGCGGGGCGGGGGGGGGGGCAGTCCCCAAGCATACGCCCTGGGGCATGCCTGCCCCCACCCTAACAGCCCCAGGGAAAAGGCCCCTCCCCCTTCTCCCTCTTCCCACCGCTCAGAAATTAAAGGAAAAAACGCTCTCATTGGCATTCATCTGAAAACAGTTCTATTTTCTGCTCTTTTCCTGTTCAGAATAAACAGCAATATGAAATTTGAACAGAAGGATGGGAGTGATTTCCACGTGGGCCCCTTATTTGGTGAGATAAGAAATAATTAATCACCGGGATCTTATGAAGGGCTTGTCCTGGAGCAGAACCTGTCTCCTTTCTCAAAGAAACACGGGCCCTGGAGTTGTCCCGAGAGCCCCTGTGTCTGTTGTTGGTGCCGAGTCACGGGAATTGGGTCTTCACTGTCCTCACAGCCTGGCAGGCTCTAGCTGGGCAGAGGGCAGGGCCTGTCAGGGGGCGGGGGATCCCAGGATTTCCACAGAACAGCTGTCCCTATCTGCCTTCCAGTTCTCCCCTGAACCCCGGGGTCTGGCCTGCCCCTTGGGAGCATAACGGTCTCCTGCTGCGCGGGGCCCTCGCTAGGCCTCGCACCTACTGTCCTACCAACCCCTATACTCCACTCACGACCAGAGAGATCTTCTAAAAACACGCATTTTATCAAGTCTCCTCCCTACTAATAGCTCTCAAGACAAAGTGCAGACTCCTTAACATGGCTTAAGAGGCACTCCATGATGTGGGCCCTGTTTAGCTTCTTCCGTCAACTCTAGCTCTCCACATTTGGCTCTTTAGGCCACAGTGCCTTTGCACAAGCTGTTCCCTCTGCCTGGACTGCCTTTTCAAACCTCTCCCAAGAGCTGTCCCTGCACCGGGGATGCTTGTGCCCTTCTCAGGCCCTGCACCTAATGCAATAGATGGCCTGTTTCTACACTAAGACACAGCAGCTTCTCACAAATGTTCTATTTGTGACACATGGAAGCTTCACAGTTATATTACAAGAGCAATGTCTTTCTGTGGCCTACAACTCTGGGCTTCTTTAATGGAAAGGACATGTTTGATGCCACTCTGGGTCCCCAGCACCTAACACAACACCTGGAACAGTGTAGGCACTCAGTAACTGTTTGCTGATTGAAAAAAATAAGGGAGGGCGCCTGGGTGGCTCAGTCATTAAGCGGCTGCCTTTAGCTCAGGGCATGATCCCAGGGTCCTGGGATCGAGCCCCACATTGGGCTCCCTGCTCAGCGGGAAGCCTGCTTCTCCCTCTCCCACTCCCCCTGTTTGTGTTCCCTCTCTCGCTGTCTCTGTCTCTGTCAAATAAATAAATAAAATCTTTAAAAAAAATTAGAGAATGAATGAACAAGAGAGCAGGTGCTCAGGAAATGCCTGTCTGTTGAAAGACTAAAAGAATGAATGGACAAAAGTCCTGCATGCCTGAAACATCAGTCCCTTACCTCCTTCCCCTGTCAAAGCTAGATTCATGAGCAGGACGGGTTCCGTTTCTTAAGAAACACTGAAGTATCACTCAAATGTAAAGGGGACAGAGAAAAAGTATATTCAGTAGGACTCTTCTAAAGAATAAAACTGCATGTGCTTAGGAGTACCAATGAGCTATGTGGACTGAACCAAGTCACAGAAAATGGCTGTTCATTTGTCTTCTAAGGAGGCGGAGCCTTTTAATTGGACGGGTTTTGACTTGCTAAGTGGAGTTTGTAGGTTCAGAGTCAGGGTGCTCAAGATCACAGAGGAGACCCTGAGCCCTGTTCTCCCTCCCCCCACACCACCTTCAGACTGTCAAACCAAGACACCCATGCCTTCATCCAGCCCTGCCCCCAGCAAACCCCACCAGGCCTGACTCTCAGGTCACCTCCTCCAGGAAGGCTTCCCTGATGCCTGGATGGAAATGTTTGAGTCTCCTTCCCAGATCTCCCTTCTGGCTCTTAGGCCAGGTTGTGGGTACCCCATGCCTCTCCTGGGCCTTACGCTGCTGGAGGGCGGAGCTGTCTCCTTCACCTCTGGGCCTGCGGAGGAACATAGCACAGGCCTGATGTCAGAGGAACTACTATACATACCCTCTATAGAAGGCTTAATGGTGTCACGTTTATAAAAAAAGTGTTCCATTGGTAAGTAAATATGGGAGGTGCTGGTTTAAGTCAGACTAAATTGGTGCCTTTAAAAGGGGACTTCTCAGAGCATGTGCCGACATGCACTGTGGGTCTCTAAGAGTGGACCAAGATAGGCAGCCTTTCTCAAATGTATTTGACTATACGGAACCCCTGGTTCAAGCGATGCCTTCTTCCATGGAACCCACGTTGGGAAACAGTAATGAATACTGCCAGATCTAGATATATTTTCACAGCCCCCAAATTGTATAGAGGAGGAAGTAAGCCCCAGCGACATACTAGCAGAGTCAGGACGGAACCCAGCGTCCTTCCCATCTCATCTGGACCTCCGAAGCATTACCCCGGGGTTTGGGGGGGAATGAGTCCTCAGCTTCAGGCCAAGGGCATCAAGGCAACAACATGGCCTTGAGAAAGTCTGGGCTCAGCTCATCCCGCCTGGCCCCTGGTGTCCCCTAGGCAAAGCCAGAGCCGCAATCTGAATCTTGGACCCAGTAGGGTGCCCACTTAGGGGGCTGCAGGGGCTGGAGTGCATGCAGCCTTCAGGAGCTTACTGGTCTTATATTACAGGGCGGGGGCAGGAAAATAAATGCTGATCAGGCCTTTGCCTCGGCCATCCCAGGAGAGCTAGGAGGGGCCTCGGCCGTCCTGGAGCTCTCTTCCTCTGTGGGGACCTTCAGAAGCTCACAGGGGTATGCTATTCTTGAATAATAGGTCTTTCCGCAGCATCCTGACACCTCTCAGCTTCCCGCCGGCCCCCACGAGGAAAGTCTCCAGAGCCCGTTCTAGGAAGCCCCATGAGGCAGGAGGCATGGGCCACGTGGGCCACCCAAACACCCAACAGCAGAGGGTGGTCGAGCCAATCTGAGGTCAATGCCATGGAATCCTGGGTAACAAGATGTGGGGTGGGGGGCAGCAGGGAAGAGGCAGCCCCCCACCAGGGAGCAGGGTGCGGTGGTTAAGTGCACCGGTTCTAGCTGACACTTCCAGACGGTGTGGCTAGGGGCAAATTCTAGACCCTTTCGTGCTTCTGTTTCCACATGGGTGCAGTGGGGGTGAGGATGGTAATACCTACTTCACAGAGCTGTTAGGAGGATTAAGTGGATTAATCCCTTAGACCAGCCTCTGAGATGCTCTAAGTGCCCAGCGGGTAGGACTTCCCGTTATCATGGAGCAGCCTGAGGGCTGGGCCAGGTCCCCGTCCTGTGTGACCTGTACGCTTGTCCAACCCTTGGTCAGTGTTCTTAGCTAGAAAGGGGGCTGATGAGGTGCCTGTAGAGTAATTGTGGGGTCGAAGCAAGCTAGTTTCCATAAAGTACTTGAAAGTTGGCCTGCTATGTAGTCAGTGCTCCAGCATGTTAACTATTTTATCAGGGATAGAAAGTAATAGGAAATTTAAAGATCAGGGTGCACACTGGCCTGGGTGTGGTTTGCGGGGCTACAGGAGCCAATTCCATCAGCCTCCCCTGGTTGAGGGGGTGCCGTGCAGAGCACCCCCACAGGCCTGGAGCCTTTGTCCTCACAAGGCACAGGTCCCACGATGCTCTTCTTACTGAGGGTGAGTTTCCTGGCCATCTGCCACCTCCTCGGAGAGTGGGGAGGTCTCCCTTTTAGAAGACACCACACCAAAATCCCAGGGGCCTCAACATGGACTCCAAAGTCCCTTCACCATGCTCTCCAGGGGTGCTCAGGAGTATGAGCAGGATTCCTGGTTTTCTGCAATGTCTTAGAGTTCCCAGAGAGTGATCCAGAGAAGCCCCAGACCAATCAATTCTCAACCTTACAATGCGTCTACGTGAGTTCGGCTCTTCTAGGCCAGGCTTCCATAAGGGTCAGAAGTCAGGTTTAGAGCAGTGTAGTCAGAGGTCATGTGTGTCTGTTCTTTTTCCGTAAAGTTTTGAAGTAAATGACAACACACACACTCAACTTTAATTTTCTCAGTCCCCAGGGGAGTGTGCAGCCTGACAGAAAGCCTCCTCTCCTTGGATGGTATCTTTAAGGATTTGACACTTAGCAGAGGTTTTTATGAGCACATTCATTAGTAATTTTTCAAAGCAACCCCACGAGATGGGTCAGGGGCTTCTATTCTTTTAGCAGAAGGAAAGCTGGAGAAACCCACAGGATTCTTTTTTTTTTTAAAGATTTTATTTATTTATTTGACAGAGAGATAGAGAGCACAAGTAGGCAGAGTGGCAGGCAGAGGGAGAGGGAGAAGCAGGCTCTCTGCTGAGCAGGGAGCCGGACATGGGGCTCGATCCCAGGACCCTGGGATCATGACCTGAGCCGAAGGCAGCCGCTTAACCGACTGAGCCACTCAGGCGCCCCAAAACCCACAGGATTCTGACATGGTTTCAATGTGTAGAGAGATCTATGAATACAAGCATGTACATATCACTCAAGCTGTACTTCTCCCCAGTCATGGTGGGGGGAGGGGAGAGAAGATATTATTAAAACAAGGGCTTTTTTGAAAATTTACCATGTGCCAGAATCTATTCCAATCATTTCATAAACATAGCTCATGTGATTCTCAAGGAAACTATAGGAGGTAGATATGATTACTGATTTTTTTTTAAGGTTTTCTCTCTTTTTTTTTTAAGATTTTATTTATTTGAGAGAGAGAATGAGAGATACAGAGCACGAGAGGGAAGAGGGTCAGAGGGAGAAGCAGACTCCCTGCTGAGCAGGGAGCCCGACGTGGGACTCGATCCCGGGACCCCAGGATCATGACCTGAGCCGAAGGCAGTCGCTTAACCAACTGAGCCACCCAGGCGCCCCTGATTACTGATTTTTAACCAAATAAGGAAAACAAGCCTCAGAAAGGTTAAGTGACTGGCCCAAGGTCACATAGCAAGCAGGTGACAGAGTTGGGCTTTTTTGGCTCTGAAGACCAGGCCTTATCCATTGCATGGTCCTGCTTTCTCATGAAATGGAATCCATATAGAAGCCCTATGCTTCATTTGAACAAATAACATGACCATCCTGGCTCTGGGCTTAAGAGAGCGAGAAGTCCTCCGTGACAAGGGTCAGCCCCTAAGAGTCTCCCGTAATATTCCTCCAGGGAAAGAGAATGGAGGCTGAGGCCAGGCGGATCTGGATCCACACTCCAGTTCTGCCCCTTACTAACTGTGTCCTCTCCAGGGGCTCCGCAGGGACCTCTCCCCGGCCCGCATCCCTGGCAGAGTATTTGGATAGTCCCCTGGGCCTTGTGTTGCCATCTGCTGGGTGACACAGTGCCCAGATGCGCCCCGCAGAGCCTTCCTGAGTCTGGCTCCCACCACACCTCCTCTGTGAGGAGGGGCTGCCCATCAGCCTCCGTGAGCCCTCTGGTTACCAGGGCCAGGGGGATTGGAACGGAGATATTAACGTGGAGTAGGGTTGCTGAGGGCAGCCAAAGTCTGACAGGTCAGAACACCTTCATTTAAACAGACCGACGTCCTGACACACAGGTGCCTGGTGGGTACATCTGCCAAGAGCCCTCTCTCCTGCCGGGTCCTCGGCCCCGGCACCCACCCCACACTGGGGAAGGAGGGGTCCAGGAGCCGGCACCGCAGACTCGTCCGAGGTCACACAGGGAGGCTGCAGGGCAACGGGGGAACAAAGCTCCCCATGTCCTAAGGTCCCCTGAGCCCCGTTTTCTATATGGAGAACGTGTGTTTTGTCCTGTGGAGAATCCCCAAGTGGATGAGCTCACGGTTGATTCTAGCTGCACTCCTATGCTAACTCTGTTAACTCTGGCTGTGTTTCCCCTATTTCCATTCCCGTGATCCATCCCTTGCCTCTTCCGGATAGGAAAGTGACCTCCAGGACTCCTCGGGATGTGATTGTGCCCCCCACCCCATGCCCCCAGATCTGGGGCTGCTCCTTCCTGGGGAGAGTCAGCCGATGGCCCATCGTCAACCTCCCGAGCCCTCCCCCCTCTGCTGGCTTTCCCGTCCCGCCACCAGCCTCCCTGGGGGCTCATTTAAACTGAAGACAATGGTCTCAGATAAAGAACCCCTGGCCTTGTCCCCCTGTGACTAAAATTATCAGAAACTGACTGGGGTGTTGCTGACCTCAGCCTGCCCCCAGCCCTCCTCCCACCTTGGTCCATCTGAATGTCCCTCTGGGAGCCTATGACAGGCCCCCATTCAGGCCCACGTGCCCTTCCAGAATGAGGCAGTTTCCTTCTAGAAGAGCTACCTGCTGCTTCTGGCCCCACATCACGTACACACAGGGTGTGGGATCCCGGGTAACTAGCGTGTCTCTGGGGAGGAGTAGAAGCGTGGACCCCTTCACTGGGGCCACCACTGTCTTTGCCAGGGCCCCTTGCCAACCTGAGCCTCCACCCTGGCGACACACAGCCAGTCTCCATGCCTCCCACCCATCCTGACTGCTGCCCCGTTTCCTCCTCACTCGTGGAAGTTTCTCAATTGCTTGCATTCTTGCTGTTGGATAGACCCTAGTTGTTGTATTATTCCACTGCATCCAGAATGCTCTGAGGAAGGAATGTCATAGACCCTTTTCCCCTCTAGGAGGGCATGTGCTGGGGGTTAGGTCCGCAACAGAAATATTTGGTGAGTGTGTGGGTTGAGAGCCTAGAAGTGCCTCTGTATGTTTGTCCTGCAGCAGATAGTCCAGGAGAACACCTAGCACAGGTACCGGGCAGGACCAGTGACCGCATCTTGCAGGGCACAAAACCCCTCAGCCACATCATCCCTCAGAGGCTTCTCCAAGCTCCCAGGAGGCAGGCAGGGCAGGAAATATGGCCAATTTATAAAAGGGGAGGACCTGGGGCCCAGGCCAGGGAAGTGGCTGGCTCCACTTACATGGGCCCAGAACTGACTCCCAGGCCTCTGACCTCCAGCAGAAGGCTCTTGGCCTCGGCTGTCCCAGCTCACAGAAGTCAGCCTAGGATGGGAGCAGAGTGAAAGACACAGAACCAGCACCCCCGGGGCCCCCTCCCTGGAGAGTTCTCCCTGCTTTGAGCCTGCCTTTCCCTTCTGTCAACCAATGACCACTCCTGGGCTGTATTCCCCCTGAGCTGAGTAGCAAGGAGATTTTGCTTTGTGGTGTCAGGCAGGACTGGGTTGGAACCCCGGGGTTCTGTCAGGGATGGTCACAGTTTACACCTGTTGTCCTGGTATAATAATACTGCAGAGTTCCTTTTTCCTCTAAAAATGCCCCAGATAGGACCATACACTGCATGTCACCTTACCCTAAGGCCAAAAGCACAGCACACAGGCAACGGTGAGCGACCTAGTTTGGGACCCATCTAATTCTGTGATTAGAGAGGACAGAGAATAAAGGGTCCCCTTGAGGACCCTGCTGCAGGGGTCTGGCTATGTCTGCACAGAGATTCTGCAGCCCCAGGAGGAAGCCCTGGCCGTGCCCCAGAGGTGCTTGGCAAAATAAAAGCACTGGGAAAGAAAAGCAGACTGAACCTGCTGAGCCAGGACCAGCATCTGGAGGCAGAAGACACCTGGAAGCAGGGCCACCACCTTGCAAACCTCCAGAGGGTCCTGGTCGCATCACAGCCTCAGTGAATGGTGCCCCTGGAACAGTCCAATACCCAGCCTGCCCAGCTGTACAGAGCAGCCTGCCTAAAGGGCACACTGAAAGGCAGGATTTGGTGAGCTGAGGCTAGATCAAGTTCAAGGGCAAGAATAAGTGGGGAGCAGAGAAGCTACAAACACAGGAGCTGAGTACACCTTCATGGAGTGGAATCACTCTCAGTAGGGGGAGGATCCCTGAAATCCATTTACTCAGGTCAGGTCAGCAAGCATTGAGCAATTACTATAACCGAACCAAATGAGAGTCCTTCTCCCTGATGCACAGCAAGACAGCAACAACTGACACCAAGCTTTTGCAGTGAAGAAAGCTAGGGTGTTTATTCGTGTGGGCTACCCGGGAGAACAGAGAACTAATGCTCCAAAGTTCCCAACTCCCCGATGGCTTACAAGCATGGATTTTTATCGTTTTTATTTAAATTTAATTAATTAACATATAATGTATTATTAGTTTCAGAGGTAGAGGTCAATGACTCATCAGTCTTATATAACACCCAGTGATCATCACATCACGTGCCCTCCTTAATACCCATCACCCAGTGACCCCATCCCCCCACCCATCAACCCTCCAGCAACCCTCAGTTTGTTTCCTATGATTAAGAGTCTCTTACGATTGTCTCCCTCTGTGATTTCATCTTGTTTTATTTTTTCCTCTCTTCCCCTATGATCTTCTGTTTTGTTTCTTTTAAATTGCACATATGAGTGAAATCATATGATGTTTGTCTTTCTCTGATTGACTTACTTCACTTAGCATAACACCCTCTAGTTCTATCCACATCGTTGCAAATGGCAAGATTTCATTTTTGATGGCTGAGTAATATTCCTGTGTGTGTGTGTGTGTGTGTGTGTGTGTGTGTGTGTACACCCCATCTTCTTTATCCATCCGTCGATGGACATCTGGGCTCTTTCCATAGTTTGGCTATTGTGGACATTGCTACTATAAGCATTGGGGAGCAGATGCCCCTTCGGGTCACTATGTTTGTATCTTTGGGTTAAATACCCAGTAGTGCAATTGCTGGGTCATAGGGTCGCTCTATTTTCAAATTTTGAGGAAGCTCCATACTGTTTTCCAGAGTGGTTGCACCAGCTTGCACTCCCACCAACAGTGTAGGAGGGTTCCCCTTTCTCCACATCCCCGCCAACATCTGTCTTCTCCTGACTTGTTAATTTTAGCCATTCTGACCGGTGTGAGGTGGTATCTCATTGTGGTTTTAATTTGTATTTCCCTGATGCCAAGTGACGTTGAGCTTTTTTTCCCATGTCTGTTGGCCATCTGTATGTCCTCTTTAGAGAAATGTCTGTTCATGTCTTTTGCCCGTTTCTTGATTGGATTATTTGTTCTTTGGGTGTTGAGTTTGATAAGTTCTTTATCGATTTTAGGTACTAGCCCTTTATCTGATATGTCATTTGCAAATATCTTCTCTCATTTTGTCATTTGCCTTTTGGTTTTGTCGATTGTTTCCTTTGCTGTGCAAAAGCTTTTTATCCTGATGAAGTCCCAATAGTTCATTTTTGCCTTAGTTTCCCTTGCCTCTGGAGACGTGTCTAGAGAAGTTGCTGCAGCTGAGGTCACAGAGGTTGCTGCTGGTGTTCTCTAGGATTTTGATTGATTCCTGACTCACATTTAGATCTTTCATCAAGCAGGGGTTGTTAAAGGGTGAAAATTCAGGGTAAGCGTCTCAGGGTCTTGGATCACGCTGACTGATCAGGTGCTGGGGCAGCGGTATTATCTCCTTTCTTAACCATCTTGTCCCTTCTGTCATCTCCCTGCCTGGTTTCCATGTGTGACCGTAGTCAGGAAGTCGTTCTGCCCTGTGGCCTGGAACTGCATAACCTTCTCAGCTGATTGCATTAGAGATGTCCCCTCTGAAGAAGGAAGGCAGAAGTTGAACATCCTGTGACTCTTACTAAGCAGCAAACCATTAGTATGAATTTTTTCTTGCAAACATGGCACATTGCATTTGTCCTCTCGGGCAGAACAACATCCCACAGACGATTAGGAGGCAAGTTTATGTTATTTCCTATGTTTTACAGGTTTCTCTGACAGTAACTAAGGGCTGTGTGACTCTGGTCAGAGGTAGCTAGGAGCCATCTGTCTAAATTGTGGGGACTGTGGGGGTTTGCGTCCCCGGGTTCATTGCTGGGTGCTGACCCAGGCAATGACTGAGGGCGTCACACAGGGCGGAGGGGGCTCAAGAATTTGCAAGGTGGGACAGGAGTAGAGGAGGGGCCCCGGGTGTCCAGGCAGCTCATTGTGGCTTCATGGACAGAGAGCTATGCTCGGGCCACTTGAGAGATGGGGGTGTAGACACGCAGCCTGGCATCTCAGGTAAAGAGCCAGGCCTCTCAGAGCGGGGTCGGCATCAGGGATCCCCAGGGGCCAGGAATCTGGCATGGCCCGGGGCCAGATGCTGAAGTGCCTGGCATTCCAGGCTCAAGAGTTTGGACTTGATTCTGGAGGCAGTGAGAAGCCACAGGGTGTTCTTGAGCAAAGGAAGTTACTCAATCAGATTTCTTAATAACCTGAGGGCACCAGATGGCCGGCCAGCGATCCCTCCCCTGCACCTCAGTCAGTGAGAGTGGGGCTCATACCAGAAACAGCCTGAGTCATGGGCAGCACAAAAGCAGGTAGCTGCCAGAAAGAAAGAGCGCTTGGCCTGGGCTAGGCCCACTTCATCTGTGGGAATCACTCTGTCCCTGCAGAGAGCAGCTTCCCAAATAAGGTGGCTCAAGGCCACTTGGATGTATTATCTAAGTCTGGGGTCAAACGGGTGCAGCTAGTCTGCAAGGATCTAAGAGTCCTTATGAACGTTTCCACCGCTGTTTGCTCCAGCAAGTAGATTTTCCATGGCCATTTTATAGCAATAAAATGCAATGCCATACATTGCAAGTGAGTGTCCTAGGGCTGCTGTAACAAATGACCATAGACTGAATACCTGAAAACAGCAGAAAGGGATTCTCTCAAAGTTCTGGAGGCCTGACTTCAAAATCAAGATGTTGGGAGGGCTGCATTCCCTCCAAAGGCTGTAGGGGAAGATCTGCCCTTACCTCCTCCAGCTTCTGGTGACCCCAGGGGTTCCTTGGCTTGTGGCCACATCACTCCAAACTGGCCTCTGTCCTCACGTGGCCTTCTCTTCTCTGCGTCTTCTCCTCTCCTGTCTCTTCTAAGGACACTCATCTTTGAGTTGAGAGCCCACCTGGATAATCCATGACAATCTCATCTCAAGCCATAACTTAATTGCATCTCCAAAGACCCTTTTCCTAAGTAAGGTCACAGTCACGGGTTCTGGGGCTTAGGATGAGGCACGTCTTCTTGGGAGCCACCATTCAACCTATTATACACAGTCTGGAATCAGACAGAGCCAGCTGGAAATCCTGTTTTAACTACTTACTAGCTAAGCTGGTCTTGGGCAAGGTTGGTAATCTCCCAGAACCTCATTTCTTTATCTCTAAATAGGAATAATATCTGGACGCCTGGGTGATTCAGTCGGTTAAGCATCTGCCTTCAGCTCAGATCATGATCCCAGGGTCCTGGGATCGAGTCCCGCATCATGCTCCCTACTCAGCAGGAAGCCTGCTCTCCCTCTGTCTGCCACTCCCCCTGCTCGTGCTCATGCTCTCTCTCGAACGCACACACACTCTCTCTCTCTCTCGCAAATAAATAAAATCTTTAAAAAATAAAATAAAATAGGAATAATATCTATTTGTAGGGTTGTTATGAGAATTACATGAGGTGGTATTTGCTTGGTACATGGTACGTAGTAAATGGCATCGATGACAATGGTGAGTCAGGAAGTGAAGGGATCTGCCCCAGGTCACACAGCTACGTGGGTGGCAGAGCCAGAACTGAAGCTCAGGTCCATCTTACACCAAAGGCCACCCTCTTGCCATACTGTCTCCTCTGATGACCTTCACTATAGTTTCGACCTTGCTCTGTTGGCTCGTTCCTCATTGACGTCTCATTGACATCTATCCCTTGGGCCCCTTGGCGGGAAGGTGAACAGTTTCCCAAAGTGGAGTGAATAGCCAACCATTGGCCCCAGGAAGCGAGATCAGGATCAGAACTTGGCCTTGGGTTATTCCCCTGGCAACAGAGGAACTCAGCCTTGGCCTCACCTTGGATAAGAAGCAACAGGTCACAGCATCCCTGTGAGGGGCTGCTGACTATTCACCATGGGGCAGCCGTGAGAGGGTGGGCTCCATCCACATGCTGTGTCATAGCGGTTTGCCTCTTCCTGAGGGGTAGGAAGAGTGCCCCATTCAGGGTTGAACTCCCTCACGGTAAGGAAACAAGGCTTCCTCTGCATCTGGGGAAGCAGCCTCTCTAAGGAGGAGAGGACCCCACTGGCCCCAGTGAAAGAATTGGTGCCAGCAAAATAAAGGCAGGATTAATCCCTCCTTCCCAGAGCCCTTTGAAACCTGATCTCCCCTCCCCCCCCAAAAGACGCGTCTGACTTTGATCTTTCAAGCCACTGCCACTCAGATTTCCCCTGCCGGCTGCCTTGTGGGGTCTCTGCCAGCTTTCACCGGGAGGCTGTTCTTATTAGTGCAGTTGCTACTTAACAGCAACACTGAGCTTGGTTCCAGAATCTGGGGGAGAAAGACGTGGGCCTGGGCTTCTGTCCTGGGTGGGGTGAAACCAAATAGGTTCCAGGTCCTGGCAGCACCTGGTGCTGCTAATCCCTGGGTAGGCCCTGAGCTCCTGGCTCCCCCAGGACTTGCCCGCTCCCCGCCGGGTCCCCAGGAATCTCATCAAGGAACAAAGTTATCATCCAAAAAGGGAAGCTGGTGGAGGAGGCAGGGAGCAGAAAGAACAGGAGCATCTCCTTCCTGGTAAAACACGGAAAGGTTCTGGCAGCAGAAAGAAGGGAAGAAAACAAAGGGAATTGAGTGGACACCATGGTAGGAACGTGGAACTCGGAAGAGGGGTCAGCAGTGGCTCTTGACCAAGTGGTGACTCACAGGGACAGAGCCCGCCAACCACAGGGAGCGTCCAGAGCTGTGCCCTGTTGCCTAAGGGGGTCTCAGAGACCCGGGGCTCAGGCTGAGACTGTTTCCATTGGGCACTTGACAAACTCTCACCAGATGTCCGGTCTGCAGCCAGCACTGTGCTGGGGCCCTGCACCCAGGAAGTGGCCCCAGCCCCAGCGTCTGGGCCGACCGATGAGGGTGGTTGTGCGGGCCAAATGCTAATGCGGGTCTATAGCTCTGGAAGTGGAAGGGCTTTCTCCTGGGGCTCTGCAGCCCCTCCAGGGAAGGCTCCAGGCTCAGGAGCACAGGAGGGGAAGGCTGGGGCAAGAAGGGCATCACCAACTCTGTGCACGCCCCAGTGTCCAGAGCCATTTTTCTCCTTCATTCCCTTCCTCTTTGCTTTCTATCCTGGCCATGTCCAAACTCAACAGATTCGATGGCCCAAGAATGGGGACAGCTCCTCCCCTGGGGCTTGCACACATCTGAGATCACCCCGGGGACTCTCCTGGCCAAGACAGTGTGCTTAGCTATAGCAGTCAACAAGGGGGTTCAGGCAGGGCCCCTTCTCTGTGGCATCTGCTTAGATGGCCCATCATGCCAGGACCTATGAGGGACAAAGGCCAGACAGGGGCTCTTTCCCCAGGGAACTGGTAAGTCATCATTTGCCATCTGGATGGTCATAGTCTAGATTATGATCTGAGAACTCCCTGGAGAAAGGGGACCATTGTAGATGTGCTCCTGGATAGAGGATTTAAGATACCTTGTATAGTTGGGGCGCCTGGGTGGCTCAGTCAGTTAAGTGTCTGCCTTCTGCTCAGGTTATGATCCCGGGGTCCCGGGATCGGGCCCTATATTGGGCTCCCTGCTCAGTGGGGAGCCTGCTTCTCCCTCTGCCTCTGCCCCTCCCCCAGCTTGTGTGCGCTCTCCCGCTCTCTCTCGTTCATTCTCTGTCTCTCAAATAAATAAATAAATCTTAAAAAAAAAAAGATTCCTTATAAACTGTTGATCTCAGAAGCTTATTTCCCCCTTAAATCATTCCAGGGGCTCCCATGCACACCAGAAGAACGTCTGGAATTCTCAGTGTAGCTTATAAGACCCTGCACTTTACCTCTCCTGCTACCCCCTGACGTTCCACAGGCTCCCTGGGCCCCAGCAGCATTGGATTAATTGCTGGACCCCATGCAGACCAAACCCGTTGGGTGCAATGCTCCTTTGCACAGAACACCATCCTCCTTGTCTTTCTGGAAAATGTCTTTTCATCTTCTAACACAACTCAAACCATAGCTCTTCAGTAATGTAGTAGAGGACACTCAATGCACGTGTGAGTAGAATGGAGTTATCCCTCTTAGAGCTACATTTCTCTCTTTCTGTGAAACTATTAAAGGTAACGGGAAATAAATGAACCTAAGTGTGTTTAATTTTCCAAATCCAAGGTAAGTGCTCCAAACATGCACACATTCTTTTTTTCTTTTCTTTTCTTTTCTTTTCTTTAAGATTTTATTTGTCTGACAGAGAGAGACACAGCGAGAGAGGGAACACAAGCAGGGGGAGTGGGAGAGGGAGAAGCAGGCTTCCCGCCGAGCAGGGAGCCCGACGTGGGGCTCAACCCCAGGACCCAGGAATCATGACCCGAGCATGTTGAGCAGACGCTCAACAACTGAGCCACCCAGGTGCCCCACATGCACACATTCTAACTGTACTCCACTCTCTATTAGATTGTGGAAGAGATGGTACGCAGGGCATCGACCTTTGAGTTTCTCATCTTCCCAAATCATGGGGACATTGGAATAAACAACATCATAAGCCGTCGCCTATGCTGTCCACTGATCCACCCCTGTAGTGGGGGCTGAAGGAGAGACCCAAATGTTTCTCCAGGGTACCAGGGTCCGTTCTGGAATCCACCGGTCAGCATGCTCCAAGAAGATGGGGACCTCCAGTGTTTGGTGTTTGGCTTTATTGGGTGGGTTGAGGGCCTAGAAGCTGGTTGGGAGGGAGTTATTAATGGTGGAGGCCCTTCCTGAAGAAAACAGAAGGTCCCTCCAACTTCTTCCCCTCCAAAAACCCCCTCTCCAGCTCTGCCCTGACATTTCCGCCAGGCCCATGAGCAGACCTGCTTGTTGGCTTCCTTCTCCAGTTCTGCACAGAGCCAACAAGGGTGGGGATCCGGGCTGAAGCTGACAAGGAATGAAAGGTTGTTTTCATGAAAGATGGTATTGATTCTGTTTTTTAAAAAGACAAAACCCAACTGCTGGAATGAATCACTGTGGGGACGATCTGAGACGTGACATTTTTCTTTTCATTTCTTCTTTTTCTTCTGGAATTTCAAAGTTGAGTCTGGTGATAGAGATGGGAAAGATTTAACAAAGTAAGCTTGTAGAATGTTCCTTCTTATTTCTCCCTCTCTTTCATTCACTCTTCCCCAAGAAGCATGTGGTGCAAATGACAATTGTATGGGATCTAAGCCAGAAGATGTGAATCAAGGTCCCAGGTCAACACAACCTGGAGGCTATGGTCCTCTTGATGGCCCCTGCAGGGGTGCCCAGCCCTCCCTGGAGTCCCTAGCAGGCGTCCTGCAGCTGATGCTGACCCAGCCAGGGGACGGGCAGTGAGCAGGAGGATGTGATCACCTGGCTGGCCCGTGGCATTTGCCAGGATGTCCCTCTGAGAAGCCAGGGCACCTGCAGAGAACATTCCAACCACCCGGGGCAGGGGTATAGGGAATGAGAGAGGCCTCCTCCCCTAAGCTGTGTTTGTGGGATTTTTTTAATATTTCCTTAAATAGTTAACAAACTGAAAGTTTTGAAAGATCCCTTATGAAAGTGTTCCCCTTTAAAATAGAAACTCTGCGGGGCGCCTGGGTTACTCAGTCATTGAGCGTCTGCCTTTGGTTCGGGTCATGGTCCCAGGGTCCTGGGATGGAGCTCCGCGTCGGGCCCCCTGCTCAGCGGGAAGCCTGCTTCTCCCTCTCCCACTCCCCCTGCTTGTGTTCCCTCTCTCGCTGTGTCTCTCTCTGTCAAATAAATAATAAATAAATAAATAAATAATAATAAAATAGAAACTCTGCTTAATATTATTTTCAGCTAAGAATGAGCCTCAGATCCCTCACCATGACCCCTTTGTCAAGGAAGGTGGGGAGAAGGCTGGGAAGGCAGAAACCCAGAGAGCTCGAGGTTGTCTACTTTTAGAATCACAGAACCCCAGTCATTTCTGACAGACGTCTGCTTCCTGGGAAACATCTTAAAAACTAAGAAGGGCCTGTCCTCTATCTAATGCGTTCAGTTAGGTTCCTATGACCCGGGGCTGCTGCCAGTCTCTGTCTGCGTAAACGAGCAGCAGGGAATCTCTGGCTGCCTCGGGTTGACAGCAGACACACTCGATTCTCCGAGATTTTGCCTGTATTGGTTCGGATCTTCCCACCTCCCACCTCCCCATGGCTGCCTCCTCATTTCTCTGCAGAGATAAGCTGGCATGTCCCCTGCCCTGCCCCCACCAACCCACAAACCCACAGTGTCAAGCAGACAGCAGGTGCTTAATCAATGCCTTATAGCCTGAATCAGCCCATGCACCAGCCAGCCTGCCCGATCGCAAAGCCCCTCCGTGCGCTTAGCGGCAGGCCCATCTTCCTGGAGTCACCCGTGACTGATCAGCACTCTGCAGCTTCAAAGCCTTGTCCCTCCATCAAGCTTCAGGAACTTTGCCACCAGCAGGGCACAGAAGAAGCTCCAGGGAGCCCAGAAATAGTCAATTTCTAGAAGGGGAGGCCTCCATCTGGGGACCGCCTTGGAGGACACGTGGCTTCTCATTAACTGTCAGGGCTCTGGGCAGGACAGACCTGGGACACCTTCCCACACTACTTCCCCACCCACCCAATCCAAGTCCACTCCCAAGAGGCAGCCAGCTCTGCATGTGTCTGGGACGTCTGCCCAGCTCTATCCTGACAGGGCTGTGGGGGCAGGTGTATCCTCCCCCTCCTTGACCTTGTCGTCACTGAGGGTCCGGCGTTCTCAGTGCTGCTGTTGGCTCTCAGGACAGGGCCATGGGAGTCATGTGGCCCGGGAGTGGGCAGAGAGCAGAGAGCATCAGAGCCTTTAGAACTGTGAGCCATGAAGAAGGTTTTACCCTGCACTGAGTCAGGGTTGAAACCCCAACCCCGCCCCACCACCATCCACCTTTCCTGCCTAAGAGAGGTGCCATGGGCAGCAAGGCCCATTAGGAGACAGGTGTCGGGGCAGGTAAGTGATGATAGGCCTTGGGGTAGGGTGGTTGGGTTGCTATAGTGAGAAGGGGCCAGGTCCAGAATATATTTAGGAGATCAGGTTAATAGAACTTGCCGATTGATGAGAGTCAGGGAATGGGGGTGGGGAGTGGTAGTGAGTTATAGTGAGAATAACATCCTCCCCACTGTTCACGCCCACCCAGAAGCTCAGATTGTGACCTCATTTGGAATAAGGTCCTTGCAGATGTAATTAAGATGGCTCATACATGATTAGGATAGCCCCTAAATCTCTTCATGTTCCCAAGATGCCACAGCAGCTCTTGGCATCCCTTTTGATCAGGAGAGTAAAGGCCCCAGGAGGCTTTAGCACCCTTCCCCTTTGTTCAGTGGCTAATGCTGCACCATGCGTCCACACCTCCCCACACTTCTCCAGAGACTAAGGAAATGAGGATGCTGTCTCGTCAGCCTTGAGACCCAAATATGGCCAGGACAGGGAAGCAGGAAACACTGGCTCATCCAGCCAGCAGTCCACCACACGGACGATCATGGCTTCGAGGGTTCCTTCTGTGTATGTTGGCTACTTATTAGAATATCACCCCCTCCCAGATTATCCCACAACCACCTTGCAAATGAGGAAGACCAGGCACTACTCACTTCCATTTACAGGTGAGGAAACAGAGGCCCAGAGCCAGAAAGGGGTTGTCCAAAGTCATAAAAAGTCCATAACTGAGCCAGCCCTCCAGCTCGGTTTCCTGGCTCCCAGCTGTGCGTACAGCATGCCCAATAAAATAACTGAACCAGATAATCCTCAAAGATGGGTCATTGTTTCTGGTATACAACCTTGAGGGGAGGCAGGCACGGTCTCCCGGGCAAGCACCTGACTGCCTTTTGAAGACCAGACAACAGAAGCTGGGGCACAGTCCTGCTCCATTCAACAGAAGGTATAGTCCAGGCATTTCCCACCGCTTGATAGGCTAATTGCTTAATTGAATTAGTGCAAATTCCTGATGTCGCTTAGAGTTGAGCTGTCTACGAAATAGGCTGACTTGGCAGGTCAGAAAGACAAAGGTAGGGAGGCAGCAGGAGAACTCGTGGAACCTCGGCCTGGGCTGCTGGAGGCCTTCGCTTGGCTTGTACCTGTGTGTGCTCTTGGTTGGCAGGGCGGGCACGCTAGAGGCCGGGCACCGTGAAGCCCGTGCCAGTGCCCAGTGGGTCCGGGCTACTCACACATGCCGCCTGGCAAAGTCGAGCAAGGAGCTCAGAGGCAGGGGCTGGTGAGGGGAGCGGCTCCCATTCAGCCCGCGTGAGCACAGTACCCAGGATGGAAGGCATGGTGGAGGCTCCTTTCACCCCTGTCCGGCCTCCAGCCCAGCCTCCAGCCCAGCCTCCAGCCCAGCCTGGCCAGGACAACTTCTCAGCAGTTAGGACAAGAATGGACGCAGGACAAAGGGGCCCGAAAATCTATTCTCTAAATTTCTCCACGGAAAACAGTGTCTTGCCCTCACTCTACCAGAAACATGAAGTGGGGCCTTTCCGTTCACAGCATTTTGTAAAGATTGGCTGGTTTGCACCCAGATCAGTCATTGACTTTGGACATGAGTTCTGGTGAAAAGAAAAATATTTGGAGGTGGATTTGCCTGAGACACTGCTGTGTGATAACCAAGTCCTGGGTCCTAGGCATCCAGTGGGGCCACATTTCCCACCCTCCTTTGTAGTTAGGTGAGGCCCATGAAACTAACTAGTGGAATAACATGTTTACCACTGAAATGTAGGGTTCCCTCTTCCAGCAATAAGCCTGTCCTAAGTTAACAACAGTGACACTGACATTTTGTAACCAGCTCTGTAGTGAGGCAGCACGGGAGGGGAGGCTTGAGAATGAGGTATGGCTAGGTTCATGTGTTGACCGGCCACTTAGGAGCTGTGTGACCTCAGGAAAGTTACTTAATTTCTCTGAACCTATTTCCCCATTTGTAAAAAGAGAATAATCTACTTGTTCACAAAGAGGTCGGAAGAATTCGGTTAGGTAGTACATATGACGTGCTGAGCACAGGGCCCGGCCCACATACAAGCATATGAATCATAAGTGCTACTATTTTATTGAATTGAAAAGAGATTAAAAGCTTATTTAAAGGGGTGCCTGGGTGGCTCAGTCGTTAAGCGTCCACCTTCAGCTCAGGTCGTGGTCCCAGGGTCCTGGGATCGAGCCCCCTGCTGCGCGGGAAGCCTGCTTCTCCCTCTCCCTCTCCCCCTGCTTGTGTTCCCTCTCTCACTCTCTCTCTCTCTGTCAAATAAATAAATAAAATCTTTTTAAAAAGAGAGAGCTTATTTAAACATTTTTATCGATTTAAAATTGTATGATTTATTTCATAAATAACATAAACAGAAATTGAGATGAAAAAAAGCAAAACAGTCACTCAGTCCCCCAGGATATCCTGGACTACGACATTACCAGGCTGGGAATTCAAAATAAATTGATTTTAGAGGCAGTTTGTTCTGAGTGGTCCAGAGAGACAGAGCAGGGAGCCTGGCTTTAAGTTGGATCGAGGGCAGCATGACCCTGGCTGGCTCCTTGCCTGTGTGGTGGCACTGATGGAGGCCACAGGACGGGCTCTTGCAGATAGAGAGGTGTCCACTCTCTGGACTGAATCCTCCCAGTGTTGGCTTCCGAACAGCGCTGGCTGGACACCAGGAGGCCCCTTGCTGGCCACGTGACCAGCTGTCACTCTTAGTCATTCTAACCATTCAGATAGATGTGTCACGATAGCTCATGGTATTTTAATTTGCATTTCCCTGATGGCTAGTGATGCGCTTCTTTTCCTGCTCAGTCCCCACCTCTGCATCCTCTTCTCTGAAATGTCTCTTTGCGTCTTTCATCCATTTCTAATGGGATTGTGTATGGGGCTTGCTTTTTTTTTTTTTTTAACTATTGACATTCAAGAGTTCCTTAAGTCTAAATATTAATCTTTGGTTGTACATGTAGTTTGCCATTTTTTATCCCAGTTTGTATTTTTTTTCACCTTCTCAATAGAGTTGCTTTTTTGTTTGTTTGTTTGTAGGGCAAGAGTTTTAATTTTGGTGAGGTCTGCTTTACCCATCTTTCCTGTTATGAATCACTCTTTTGTTGTCAAAGTCTAAGAACTCTTTGCCTTGCCCTAGATCACAAATATCTACTGCATTTTATTTTTCCTAAAAGTCTTACAGATTTACATGCTACCTTGAAGTCCACAATTGATTTTGAGTTAATATTGTAGATAAGGTGGGAGTTTGAGGTTGAAGTTCAACCTAGACAGACTGCTCCAGCTCTGTTTGTCAAAAAGGCTCTCTTGCATCCATTCGATTGCCTTCCCACCTCTGCCGAACAGCAGCTGTCCAGACTTATGTGTCCATATCGGGGTCCTCTATTGATTTGGGGGTCCATCCCTGGCCAATACCACACCATCTGGATCACTGTCGCTATATAATAGGCCTCAGTATTGAGTAGAGTCATCGTTCCCGCTTTATTTTTCTTTTTCAAGATTATTTTAGCTGTTCTGGATCTCGTACATTTCCATATAAAATTTAGAACAAATTTGTATATGTCTGCAAGAAACTTCTCTGGAAATTTCATAGAAATTGCATTTAACCACTATAGGTGGAAGGGAGAATGACATCTTTTTTACGGCTGAGTTTTTTCAATCCATAAACACAGTATGTTTCTCCATTTCCTTAGGTTCTGCTGCCTTAAAAAAAAAAAAAAAAGAAAGAAAGAAAGAAAAGAAAAAGGGAGCACCTGGATGGCTCAGTCTGTTGAGCATCTGACTCTTGATTTCCACTCAGGTCACGATCTCAGGGCCGTGAGATCAAGCCCTGCGTCGAGCTCTGTGCTTGGCACAGAGTGTGTTTGTCTCTCTCTCGGCTCTTTCCCCCACTCTCTCTCTCAAATAAATAAATAAATAAAATCTTTTTAAAAATAGGTGAAAAATAATCAAACAGCGCCTTGTATACTGTAGGTGCACACTACGTATTGCTGGATGAAGTCTAGTAGCTAACATTTATGGGACCCTTCATACATGTCAGAACCTACTCAGTTATCCTCACAACAGGCCTATGAGGGGGCGCCTGGGTGGCTCAGTTGGTTAAGTGACTGCCTTCGGCTCAGGTCAGGATCCTGGAGTCCCGGGATCGAGTCCCGCATCGGGCTCCCTGCTCAGCAGGGAGTCTGCTTCTGCCTCCTACCCTCCCCCCTCTCATGTGCTCTCTCTCTCTCTCATTCTTTATCTCAAATAAATAAATAAAATCTTAAAAAAAAAACCAACAGGCCTATGAGGTAGGCACAATTATTTCCTCTATTATATAGATGAGGGAAGTGAGGCTCAGAGAAGTTAACTTGCCCGAGAGTGTACAGCTCATAACCCAGAGAGCTGGGGTGTGAACGCTGGCGCGCTGATCCCACAGCCTAATACTAAATCAGAGCACTCTCCTGCCTTTCAAAAAACTAAATCGACAAAGAAGAAAGTTTTTTTAAGTCACTGAAAAACTCACTATGGGGGGTAAGGACTATTAACAATTTAGTATACATTGTGGTATATTATGGACTGCATCCTGTTACAGACTGTCTTCTGTGATCTGTGTACTGTTATATGTTACATACTGTTAACAATGTATACATTGTGGTGTATTATGGACTGCATCCTGTTACAGACTGTCTTCTGTGATCTGTGTACTGTTATACGTTACATACTGTTAACAATGTATACATTGTGGTGTATTATGGACTGCATCCTGTTAGACTGTCTTCTGTGATCTGTGTAGTTATATGTTACATACCGTTAACAATGTATACATTGTGGTATATTATGGACTGCATCCTGTTACAGACTATCTTCTGTGATCTGTGTAGTTATATGTTACATACTGTTAACAATGTATACATTGTGGTGTATTATGGACTGCATCCTGTTAGACTGTCTTCTGTGATCTGTGTACTGTTATACGTTACATACCGTTAACAATGTATACATTGTGGTGTATTATGGACTGCATCCTGCTAGACTGTCTTCTGTGATCTGTGTACTGTTATATGTTACATACTGTGATACACCATATACTCTGAATACTAGACACTATTAGATACCAGATACTGTAGGATGTATGTACTATATTATGCACTGTACAAGGTTCCACACTGTATATCATCACGTACTGTATACTGTTGGACACTCTATACTGTTATATGCTCTTATTGTTATATGCTGCATACTGTTATAGACTGCCTACTAGTAACATTGTGGTTTACGTCCTACTAGATGTCTCTGTAAGCACAGTATGTGTGTGTACCTATTATTTGTGTACTTTTTTACATATATATGTATATATTAGAATAGGACACCTGGGTGGCTCAGTTGGTTAAGCGGCTGCCTTTGGCTCAGGTCATGATCCTGGGGTCCTGAGATCGAGTCTTGTGTCGGGCTCCCTGCTCAGCGGGGAGTCTGCTTCTCCCTCTGCCTCTTGCCCTGCTCGTACTCTCTCTCTGTCTCAAATAAATAAATAAAATTTAAAAAAAAAATAGAGTATACTACACACATTATTTTGTACACTCTACTATACATATTATTTTGTACATTTTTTTCCATTTTTTCAGACTTTTTCTGTTGTTGAATATAGATCTACAGTATCCTTTTTGGCAGCTATGTAGTCAACCCACTATTACTGGCATTCTTAGCTATTTCCCTACCGCCATTTAGGTTGTTTGTAACTGTGAACAAGGATAACGTTGAATGGACTTCTTTATATTTACATCATTCAACGTTATCCTTGTTCACAGTTACAAACAACCTAAATGGCTCCTGAAATTGGAGCCGCCGTGTAAAAGGGTGTGCACGTTTTAAATTTTGCTGTCTATTGCTAAACTGCCTTCTTCGTGGGTTGAGCTGACTTCCACTTCCAGTGAGAGTGTAAGAAAGGGTCCCTTTCCCAAGAAACCAGGAGGCCTGACCAGCCTCTCTCAAGGCTGTGAACTCTCATGGCCTGGTTGATGCTCGTTTTGAAAATGGCCAAGGGCTAGTGAGACAGGGGAGTGGGTGGATAGAGGGATTAATGTCTAGGGAGACAGCTTTCATAGATTTAGTGGGTGAGGGGTATGGCAAACACTGGACAATGCTCTAGAAGTTGAGTACTTTCTGGGTAGTGGAGGAAACGCTAGACCACGCTGTCCACCACCCTGCTTAACCAGCAGCTCTGGGGTGCTCACTGGGCATCCGGCACGCCCCTACCCTCTCATTCATCCACAAACCCCTGCTGAGTGGTCACCCCATGCCCTGGCCTGCTGCGCACTGGACAATAGTCTGTTCCCTCTCCAACTCCCGGCCTCTTCCCAGTGGATGCCAGGAACCCGGGCTCAGTGACCCGTTCTGCCCAACACAGCCCCAAACCAGACCTTGAACCCACTAGTAGCTCCGTGCCTGAGGCCCAGCGTCCGGAGAAGAGCTGCTTGTCACCCGAGCCCCCAGCTTTGTGTGTCTGCAGGGAAGGACAAACCGCCTCTTTGGTTTGGAGACTCTCGGTGATGGCCAATGTCTAAATGGGCCTGCTCCCTTGTCTGCAGGTGGTCACTGTGACCCCGGGGATAGCAGATGTCTTCTCCCTGGACAGCCTCCAACACGCCCTCAGTGAAGAGTAAACAGGAGAACAATTTGAAGATTTATGGATTGTTCCTTCAGAGGGGACTTTAGATCTGGGGGCTTTTGCTCCATTGCAGACCCCTGTAAAAGACTTTAGTCATCGTGCTCCCCACCCCCACACCAGGGGACAGTTAAGCCTCCGGAGGCAAGAACAGCTCATTCGACTGACAGCTCACCTCCTTCTCCACCCAAATGAAGTATAATTCATTTCCACTCACAAAGAATTAATGTCTAATTATTCATTAAGCCCTGGTGGCTAGTTTATTCCTGGGTGCCAAATCCTCTCCATTCTGGGCCAGTAATTTGGGCATGACCTCGCTTATAGACCTTGAGCTTCTGGCAACGATGTGGCTAACCAGGGAGATCTCTCCCGGTAGGAAGGTGACTCATCCCAGCCTCACGTTTCCTGGGGGGTGATTGGTGAGGATTGGTCACCAAGTGAGGGTGGTTCCTCCCACCAAAAGGCCAGGAAGAATCAGGTTTGGAGGGTGTTGCAGGGGGAGCCTGGGCAGGTTCAAATTCTGGGGCCCGTGCCAGCGTTGGAAGGCCAGAAAGGGCCATTTGCCCAGTCCCCTCACGGTTCAGTGGAGAAACTGAGGTCTGGGATGACAGAGGCAGGGCATTTGCCAAAGCTTAAGAGCAAGGAGACTTAGATTTTGAGAATGTAGAGGTAAGCTCATAAATAAGGGGGCTCTAAGAGAACAGACTCTTTCCCCAGAAAAATGTATATGCGCCCATACACTCCAAAATTTGCATGAATGACAAAGGATTCGGGATCCTTGAAGTCCATCTTTGTGATCTTAGCTATGAAGTCATGATCTTTACAAAACAAAACAGACAAAAACTTTTGAGTGACAAAAACCCACCATAAACAAAGTAAAAAGTCAAGTGCAAAACTACAAAAAATACTTGCAACTTCTATAAAAGAGGAGGTTAATATTCTAATAAGTAAGGAACTTCTAAAACTAAAGGAGAAAGCGACAAACAATCCCATTTTAAAATGGGCAGAATTAAATATATATATTTCTAAAAACTACTCAACCTTTCCCATCAGAGATGCACATTTAAACTACCCGACATACCGTTTCTTACCTATCAATATGTTAACAAAAATCTGTAAGTTTGACATCACACCCTTTGGGAGAGGCTGTGGCATTTTCAGACTTACAGGAATGAAAAATGTTACAACCCCATGGAGGGCAAGATCCAGAAAAATTCCATGTGCATTTATCCTTTGTTCCAGCAATCCCACTTAGGGACCTATTCCAAAGGTACAAAAAGACACATGCACAAAGCTCTCTTTTGCAGGATCATTTATAACGGTGAGAGACTGGAACCGACTCAGGAGGACTTGTGTTCTCCAGGCCCCTTGTGAAGTCTGCTCCCAGGGGAGGGGACAGCCTTGAGATATTGTTGTACCAGGACTGAGGACAGAGGGGAGCTGATGGAAGACTGAATCTTCCATTGCTGCCCTCCTGCCCTTTCTACCACGTCCTTCCTTGCCCTGTACGTAGTCTCCCACCTGGGTCACTGGACAGCCTGCAGTGTGCGTGCTCCATCCAGCTTCCTGTGACCCTACAGGTAGATCTGCCTCCTGATCTTGCCCTTACCCTGCTCAGAACCTCTCAATGTCTCCTGAGCACTCAACTTCCACAGCTCCCCTGCACGCACACCCTCTTCCAGCAACGCCTCCCTCAGGAAGAAGTCCGGTAATGCACCAGAACTGTGACCAGGTCCTCCTCTCAGAACTCACGGACGCCTGGCCCAGTGCCACCTCTGCACTTTTGTTACGCTTGTCCTTTGCCTCTTCAGACACCTGCCCCCGCCGCACCTGCTCAAAACTCGCTGCAGGGGGAGGGCTGAGTGCCTTCCCCTGCCAACCGTAGCCCGCAATGTAGCAGGGGGTGGGGGGAGCTGGACCGAAGGTTGTCTGCCAGGCCTGAGGAGGGAGAGGCCATGCTCAGACCCATGCTGGGGCTCTGCCGCCCGGCTCAGGAATGGCCCCAGAACCCCTCCCCCACCGCCCCGGCCAACTGCAAGTTGATCACGGAGAGGTAGCTACTCCTCTGAGCTCTTCGCTGCCTCACCCCACATTGCCCTGCCCTCTCATACCCTACTGACAACGCAAACCTTGATCCCAGGAGCCAGGGAGCAGGGATCGTTGGTCTAGAAGCCCATAAAGTTCCAGAAGGTCATGACAACTATCCTCACTGTAAAAAAACAGCATTCTGTGTGCAGAAATTGACAGACGATGTTAGCACATTTCAGAGCAGTTCAGTGCTCCCCGAAGTGTGAGCACCTGTCACTGGAGGAGGGAAGTGTTTGTGCCAACTGTTTGACAAGTTTCCGCAGAAGCCACCAAATCCACAAAGCTGCCTGGGAGCAGCCGGCTTCTCAACCAGGTACCACGTGGGACACCCTCGAGTTTCCTGCTGACCCCAGAGCAGTGCTTGGCGCCCTGGCCCTACCCTGTCTCCTGGCGGGAGGCCTGCTCTAGAACATGCTGCGGCAGCAGGCTGGGTCTGCTCCTTTTGCCAGGACATGAGCCGAGCTGGAGGGACACTTCTGCTATATTCCCTTGGAATTGCGTCCATCTTGCCATCCTGATGAGGTAGAAAGAGAATGGGAAGTGAGGGAGAGAGAGAGGAGCTCTGTGTATCTGTCTCCTGAGTGCCCCCCACCACCATGCTGCTCCAAATCTAGAATGTGCCCACTCACCCCAGAGTGGCAGCCCCTCCCCGTGCCTGCAGTGTGTTTGCATGCCACTGTGGCCATTAGCTGGACACTAAAGGGACTGTCATTCCCAGCACCGTGGGTTGCTGGTTGACAACTAGCTCCTCCACCAAAGAAGGAGACCAGGGATCAGGAATTACCAGCTGTTCTTGCTCCAGTGGATGCCAGAATGCCCCGTGGGGATTTTCAGTACTCCTCTCTAGAAATAGAAAATGGATGTTGAGAGCATTAGAGTCTCAGGGCCTATCCATTAATACAGGGTAATATTTAAGAGCACAAACTCAGTAGGCAGACTGTGTGGCTCAAATTCCACCTTTTACATTTACATGCTGTGTGACGTTGGGCAAGTGACTTAACTTCTCTGTACTTAGTTTTCTTATCTGTAAAACGGGGATGCTAAGAGTACATACCTCTTCAGGTTGTCTCAGAACAATTGACATAAGTTAATACTTAAAGTACTTAGAATGCCCAGCACACAGTAAAGATACATGTGTTAACTAGCATTGGGGGAGGGGGGTCAGTATAAGAGAAGTCAAGAGCACGGGCTCTGATTACTAGAATTTGGATCCTGGCTCTGTCCCCTTTTAGCTGCATGACTTTGGGCCAGTTATTTTTTTTTTTCTTTTAAAATTTTTATGTATTTATTTGAGAGCGAGAACATGAGCGGGGAGAGGGGCAGAGGGAGAGGAAGAGAGAGAGGAGAAGCAGACTCCCCTCTGAGCGGGAAGCCCAGACGTAGGGCTTGATCCCAGGACCTGGAGATCATGACCTGAGCCGAAGGCAGACACTTAACCGACTGAGCCAGCCAGGTGCCCCTGGGCCAGTTATTAAATGCTTTGTGCCTCAGTTTTCTCATCTGTAAAAGGGGGATGATACTAACTAAAAAAGGTTTAGATGAACTCATGTTTGCAAAGGGCTGGGGGCAATGCCTGGCATTCTACGAGCTATTGTTACGGTTCCATGTTGACTATTGTCATTATTATCACTATCACTGTCATTTCTCAGCTGGGATTACTGACAGTGGCTGTAGGTTGTAGCAAGTAGAGGTCCCTGATTTCCCAGGAGCCAATATGTCAGGGCCCAGAAGACGGTGGCCTGCTTTGACCCTGGGCTTAGGGACAGGCCACACCCGGCTTGACTGGAGGGTCCTGGGTTCCCAGCAGAGCAGAAGAGGGACCTGCCCACAGCTGTGTCCTCCTCGCTGGGAAGGCGTCATCGCGAAGGGTGGCCCAGAACATCACCGTCCACACCAGACTCTGGACCTCCGCAGATGTAGCTTCAAACCCCGCCTCTCACTCCACAGCCCTGTGACCCTGGCTGAGCTGCTGAACCTCCTGACCCTGTTTCCCCATTTCCCAATGGAGGCGGGAACTCCTTCCCTACGGAGCCCCCCCTGGGAAACTCCTGGCCCCGCCCCCTGTTCAGCAGAAGCAGGACCTTCTCTTCCTGCCGCTGTCCGGACCTCTTAACTCTGTGATTTTGGGCCTGCAGAGGCTGCTGGGAGTTTTGGATTTGAGGGAGCGAATAGTCATTTCACTTTCCTTTCTCCCTCAGGATGAAAAGCCGCAAGTCAGAGTCAATCAGACAAACCTAAGGAGCCATTTAACCTCCTTGATTGGGACCTCAAAATCCCAGCGAAAGGCATCTATGCTATGATGTGGAAGGTCTATTTCTGATACTGTGCTTTGTTTTCCCTTACCCCAAGGAATTTTATTTTTTTTAAAGATTTTATTTATTTATTTGAGAGAGAGAATGAGAGAGAGCATGAGAGGGGGGAGGATCAGAGGGAGAAGCAGACTCCCCGCTGAGCAGGGAGCCCGATGCGGGACTCGATCCCGGGACTCCAGGATCATGACCTGAGCCGAAGGCAGTCGCTTAACCAACTGAGCCACCCAGGCGCCCCAGGAATTTTATTTTAGACCTATTTTATTATAGACCTTTTTCTTATGCATTTGCAAACATATTCATTACTTTCCTGCGATGGGTCCTCCTATCTAGATGATTCTCACACAATCCACTTGTGCCTAACTACCTGTCTTCAGTCCACACGGAGCTTCTCCTGCTTTCAACGGCTGCAGATTATCCATTTGTGTGGATGGACAATTCGTGTTGCGTCTCCTCTATTGTTAGGCATCTAGATGTTTCCGATGTCTTGCTTTTACGAACATTTGCACTTATGTCTCTTTGCTCATGTGTAAGCATTTCGGTGAGTGCTTCCCAGAAGTAGAATTCCTAGGCCAAAGGATTGAAAGAGTCACACGTACCCCACACTCAATCTCCTTTCCCTCCTTTTTTTTACTCATAACACTTACTACTAATTCCGGGATAGACTTATTTGTGTTTTATCTGCTTTTCCCACAAAAATATAAGCTTCACGGGAGCAGATACTTTATCTGTCTGATTTACTGCTATATCCCCAACACCTAGAATAGTGTCTGGCTCAGAGTGGGGACTCAATAAATATTTGTTGAAGGAAGGAATGGATAAAAAGACATGTACATTTTTAATGTTGATCGGTGTTGCCAAGTTATTTTCCAAAATAATTCATACTCCACCAAGAGAGGAAGAGACTGTTCCCCACACCCTTGGCGACAGTGAACATTATCAACTTTTTAAAGTAACTTTTCCCATGGGCGCCTGGGTGGCTCAGTTGGTTGGGCGACTGACTGCCTTTGGCTCAGGTCATGATCATGGAGTCCTGGGATCGAGTCCCGCGTCGGGCTCCCTCCTCGGCAGGGAGTCTGCCTCTCCCTCTGACCTTCTTCCCTCTCGTGCTCTCTATTTCTCATTCTCTCTCTCTCGAGTAAATAAATAAAATCTTTAAAAAAAATGTTAAAGTAACTCTTCCCATCTAATAGGCGGCAAATGCTATCTCCTCGTTTACACCATTGTTTTATCAAGCCTCCTGAGTCATGCCTGGCCTCTCACGGTGATGGAGCCAGACTGCTTCGAAGCCATTTGTTTGCAGTAAATGTGCAGTGAGCTCGAGGAGAGCTGGCACATGCGGGAGCAGGGGACAGGGCAGCAGGAAGGGTGCGGGACGATGTCACAGCCTTCCCCCCGCAGCTATGGAAGAATGACCACAGCTGCTCCACAACAGGAGGCAGAAGGAAAGCTGTTCCAGGTCCTCCAGAGAGGGGCCCTAAGGGAGCTGAAGGGCAGGGCTGGCACCCCATCCAAGGGGACAGTGTGTGGGCAGGAGGCTGCCTGGCCCCGGCCAGGCCCCACCCTCGCAGAGGGCTCAGAGGCACCAGAGTGCCCGGCCCTAACGAGCTTTGAGTCATTGACCTTCATCTTCAAAGGGTCCTTCCCAGAGACTTTGTGTGATTCCTCCCTTCCTGAGGGGCTGCTGTGACCATGAGGGTCTCAAAGCCTTTATTCTCATTCTGGGCCATCCTCCTTGACCCCTCTCTTTGTCACAGTGGCTCCCAAAGGAGGGACAGCTTCTTCAGGCTTCTGGGCTTCAAAACAGAAACACTTCAGGGGCGCCTGAGTGGCTCAGTCGTTAAGAGTCTGCCTTCGGCTCGGGTCATGATCCCAGGGTCCTGGGATCGAGCCCCGCATCGGGCTCCCTGCTCCGCGGGAAGCCTGCTTCTCCCTCTCCCACTCCCCCTGCTTGTGTGCCCTCTCTCGCTGGGTCTCTCTCTGTCAAATAAATAAATAAATAAATCCTTAAAAAAAAAGAGAGAGACCTAAGAGATATCATGATCTAATGCAACTTGGTGATCCACTTGAGTTCTGGTCTAAGTAAATCAACCATAACAGACATTGTTGTGACCACTGCAGAAATTTGAATACAGACTGTCAGGCAATATCACAGAATTGTTCATTTCTATGGGTGTAACAATGATATTTTGGTTATGTAGAAAACTCTTATTTTTTAGAGATGCAGAGTGAAGTATTCAGGGTAAAATATATGTCAGTAGTTTGCTTTGAAATACATAAGCAAAATGTAGATGAAGCAAATATAGCAGACTGTTAATCCTTGGTAAATCTAGGAGTTAGGTATAAAGGGTCTATTATAGCATCCTCTCAATTTTGCCATATGTGTAACTGTTTTCAGAATAAAAATTTTTAAATAGAAAGAAAAGGGAGGGGGAGGGAAAAGAACAAGGCTGGAGCTGAGCACATAGAGCCCGGGGTCAGCATCTGTCACTGAGCAGAGTGAGAACCCAGCCAGAGAGTCTCAGACAGCAGCCTCTGGACAGGGTTGCCTATTTCTCTACAAGTCATAAGTAAGCACTTGGAATTTGCAAGTGTCCTGCCACGACGGCCCTGGTTTCCAGGCCTACGGAGCTGGGATAGGGTCTCACTGACTTCCAGCAGTCAGCACTCTCCCGGGGAGAGAGGGGGACACCCCAATGTCAGCCTCAGAGCCTTCCATCCTAAGGATCCGAGGTCCTCGCATTGACAGGCTGTTCCTCGTTCGGCCCGCCCAGCAATGGCCTGCCAGGCCTCTCTGAGAGCTGCCAGCCAGCAGGAATGCATCACAGTCCACAGCTTTGACTATCTTGTTTCCATGAGCCCCCGCCAGGCACATGATACAGGAGGTGGCGCCTTCAGATGTCGTGATTTGAGGCAGAGAAATGGAGGACCTGGCCCAGCAGACCCCCCAGGAAGTCGGAGCCCAGCACCATCTGCAGTGCAGCCAAGCATGAGCTAACCTGTCTGTGTTTGCAAAAGTTGAGACAGCCCAACACTTCTCAGAGGTCAGAATTGGCCCGTGTGAGTGCAGGGGAAATCATCTGCAGATCCCACTGCAGGAGCAGGCTTGCCAAGCTGAGTCTTTACAGGAAAAGCTGGGGCACCCCCCACCAGACCCCAGGCTTAGAGCCTCCTGGAGAGAGGATAAGGCACACTCCCCCAACCTTTTTTTCACAGACTATTTTTTTGGAGCAGCCTTAGGTTCACAGCAAAAATGAGAGGAAGATACAGAGATTTCATGGACCCCTGGTCCCCACACAGACCTGGCCTTTCCCCCACCCCCATCAACATCCTCCACCAGCATGATCCACTGGTTACAGTCAGGTAGGAACTGGTTCCTCCAGTTCTATTCCTATCTACCCGAAAATAGCATCGGATCCACTTGTAGGGCTCAGTCCTACCAGACAAGCCCGCCCCACTTTGGACACCAGCTGCAAACCCAGGCTGTCACCTGTGCTTCTGACTGACCAGCCACAGATGGGAGGTTTCAGTGACCCCCTCTCTGGGTTCAATTAATTTGGTAGAGTGACTCACAGAACTCAGAGAATCATCTTACTTACTAGGTCACCGGTTTATTACAAAAGGATATAACTGGGGGAACGGCCAGAGGGAAAAGATGCATAGGGCAAGGGGTGGGGAAGGGACACAGAGGCTCCATGCTGTCCAAGAGCACCGCTCTCCCTGAACCTCCATGTTCACCAACCCAGAAGGCTGGGGAGTGGGACTGAAAGTCCCAGTCCTAGAGTCGGGCTGGCTCCCCTGGCAACCAGCCCCCAACCCTAGGTGTGGCCCAAAAGTCACCTCATCAACATAGCAAAAGACATCTTTAGGGCTCACATCACTTGGGAAATTTCAAGGAACTTAGGAGCTCTGTGTCAGAAATGGACAAAGACCAAATATATATGTTTCTTATTAGAAATCACAACATCACAGCCAGGACAGGCTACATTATACGATGGTAACACACGGCCCCCAAATCTCATCAAGTTTGTTTCGCACTCATGCGAAGGCTGCTGTAGCTGGGGCCTCTCCAGGGCCCTGTCCTCGGTTCACAGTCTGGGTGACCCCGGAGGCTCTGATCTGCGGCTCTGTCGGCTCCGTACAACCCGCCCGCATCGATGCTGAGACAGAAGAGAGTGAGCGAGCGAGGCTGGGGTTTTTACCGCCTGCACGCAGAATCCAACACACATTGCTTTTGCTCGTATTCCACGGGCCAGAAATGCCACTCTGCTCTTCCTGACTGCCAAGGGACTGCAAAGTGGGGCCACCCACGGATCCAGGGAGGAAAGGAGAAGCACCGGGAACATCTACCACAAGGACAAGCTTCCTTTCAAGGAGATAGCAGGAGGCAAAGGCGGGCAGACAAGGCCGCCATGCTGGAAAGAAGGTCAAGTACTTCAAAAATCTTTTCCGAACTTGAGGTTCTATTTATCTCTAATTCTTCGGTTCTGAGAATGCTTTAAATTGCCAAGGCATTCTGTTTCCAAGAGGTTCTATGATTCCGGGAAAGTTTACTCATAATTCAGCCAGTAACACCAGCGCCGCGCCACGGGGCCTCGAGAACGCAGGGCCCCGCCGGGCAGAGCGGGGTGCTGTGAGTGATGCCCCGGGCCAGCAAGGGAAGCGCACAGGGTCTGACACGCCTGACCAGGCCCGACCAGGGTCAGGGGCTAGGGCTACGAGCATGCAGACTAGTCCAGAGTAGGAATCAGCCTTCTCCCAGGTCAGGCTGAGGAAGAGCAAATCACAGCCATCTCTGGAAACAGAAAAGAAGAATGGGGTCAATCCCACATCCCTGGCCCTGTTCCAGCCTGTGATTCAGGGGTTGTGGAGCAGGGCAGCAGCTGCAGCAGAGCCAAGTGCATAGGTGCCGCCGTCAGGCCGACCCCTAGAATACTACCCCTCAACCCCACCCCCAACCCTGCCCCCCATCCCTCCAGGGCAGCCCCCTCAACTGCACCGAGGACACAGCAAACTCAGGGAGTGAAGCACACTAGGGCACAGAGCAGGGGGTGGGGATCCTCTTTGCAGCAATCTGGAAGGAGAGGCGGGGTGGGGGGGCGGGGAGCAAGTGAGGAAGAAGGGAGAGGTTGAGCCAATCTGCACAGGCTCCTGAGAAGCAGATCCTCCTCTCTTGTCATCTCCATGAGAAGGAGGGGGTCACCTCTCACCCAGGTCCACTCAGCCCCTGGTTGTGCTGTGTGCCCCCTTACCAGCCCATTTTAGTTAAGATGTCACCATTATGGGAGCACCCCCAGAGAAGACCTTAATGGGGTCAGGGCCCCAGCACTGACTCAGAATGCCGCTTCCTTCTCCTGGGGACAGACGGGACTGATGGCCATTGTTCTGAGGCTCGATATGTTAAGTCACTGTGTGCTTTGCTGAAAGATAAATTGCACATCCGCCCCGAGGGAGAATGAATCACATCGATAATTCCCTTGCTTAAAGCCCATTTATTTAGGATCCTGCTTGAGGTTGTTTTTTAATAGATAGATTAGGGAGTAATTCAAAAAAGACCAAAAGGCACAGTAATTGGGTTTCCCCTTGGCCTACAAATTTTGTCCTCAGAGAAGCAATAAAAAGGTGTGTTCAAACCTTTGCCTGGAAGTCTTACAATGATGAGAGAGGGAGAGACAAAGAAAGAGACAGAGAACACAGTCTTGCAGCCCAGTGTCAGGCCCTCAGGCATCCACTCAACCCCTAAACCAAGCCAATGGGAAACTCGGGGTGCAGTAGGCAAGAAGAGGCAGGCTGCCAGTCCCGCGGAGACAGAACAGGGCCCCATTGCCCCATGGTGCCCCGGGCTCCACCCTCGGCTGTGCTGCCCCTTTCCGATTTCAGAAGTATTCTGCAGGCTGCCTGAGCCCCCAGGTCACAGGGGACCCACAGCTCACACTCAGAATCCTTGCCACTCCATGGGCCTGGAGCCAACAGACTGGCTGTAAGGTGCTGTTGTGAAGGCTGAATCAATGGTTCTCGGGCCCCGCCCCACAGGCCCAGATAGCTGGGCCAGCCCCACCCCCCAGAGGTGGGCTGCAGGCCTGCAGACAGGCCCATCCTAGCAAAACATCCCTCCTCAGCAGCCACAAGCCCTACGGCCCAGGAATCCCAGGGCCAGGGAGCTCCTACCCTGATGCGTGACCCTGGGCAGAACCCTTGGTCTCTCTCAGCCTTGGTCTCCCTAGCTGCACAAAACACAGGGTGGGAGGCAGTCCGGAGAGGCCTGCTGGGACCCCCCCACCTGACATCAAAAGTTGCTCCATGCATTCTTTTTTTTTTTTTTTTTTTTTTTAAGGAAACGCTACCCCTAACGTGGGGCTCAAACTGACGAACCTGAGATCAAGAGCATGTTCTACCAACCCAGCCAGCCAGGTGCCCCCTGCACCAAGCATTTTAAAGTGCAGCCAACTCTGTCAACACCACCTGGGCAGTTTGGAGGAGCAGACTCTCAGGTCTGATTAAGCTGGAAGCATTCTGCGGGGCCAGTGGGTCCCTCTGGGTGTGCCCCCTGACAGGAGCCCAACAGAACAGGAAATGGGTTTTTGTGGGGAGGGCCGATGGGCTACAAGGCTGAACAGAGAGACAGGACGGAGGTGTATGTCTGCGGCCACAGGCCCATGCCCAATGACTGAGGGTCCTCCCTTTCCCAAAAGGTACCCAAAAGTGGGGCATCCAAACCGCCACCTCAGAAGCATAAACCTGGGGCTGCCCAGGTGTCCACAGCCCCATCCTTGGGCCAGCTCCTCCTCAGACGTCACCATCTAGGCTTCTAGAATCTTCTGCATTACCCTCTCGTCCCTCTTCTCGGTCCTCCTCCCAACCGCCCATTCAGCTGTTCAAAGGCAGCTTGAAACAGTCTGCTCACACTCACAAAGCCAAAGAAAAGTGCCTTCGGGATGCACACAGACAAAGAGGAGGTGGAAATCAGTTCTGCAGAGCGCAGGGGTTTCCAGCGGCCAGGAGGGGCTGGCTCTCCATATTCGCTCAGGTCAGAAATCCCCGCAGTGGCTTCCCCTCCAGGCTGTGGGGCTCCCCCAGGCTCAGTGACGCCTGGGCTCCTTATTGGTGGCCATGGCCAAACAGCTTCTTTCCATGACTCTTCGTTGGAGGCCAGCTCAAACCCTGGTGCCGGGCCCTTCCGCCTGGATACACTCATCAGCCAGAAATTCAACTGTACACGAACCATGGGCTGGGGTGACTAGAGAATAGGGGGAAGGCTCCCAGACAAAGGCCCTGAGGCAGGTCTGACACATACCCAGGAGACCCAGTTCATTTCTCCCCACAACCCAGCTTCCCTAGGAGTAAGACTGAGAGCACACCTCCCCTCCTAAGGGGAAGGAAGGAACTCGAGATCTGCTGAGCCGCTACGTGGCCAGCCACAGGCCAAGCCTTGCCACAGACAGAGAGCTGAGTGCCAGGCCTGCCACGGACCCAGCTGCGCATCGCTGTTCATCCTTTAATTATACACAGTGGGAGCTAAAGTGCACGTCTGGACCCGAAATCACCGCTCCCTCCAAAGCAGGCTGTCTGAGGAAGTTACCTGTCTCGGCCAGCCCAGGCAGGAGGAGGGGGCAGGCTGAAAGACCCAGACGAGAGTCTGGGCGCATTCTGATCCCACCAGCAACCCCATCTGCTGCGTAGCCACCTTCCCGCCGTGCTTCTGCCTCCCCACAGCTGGAACTCATAGCCCAGGCTCCCTTTCCCGGAACTCAGGTCAGAAGGCCGTGCCCTGTCATTTCCAGCTGCCGTGCAGACTGGGTGGCTCAAACAGCAGGTACTTGTTCTCACAGTTCTCAGGCTGAAAGTCCGAGATCAGGGTGCCCACTGGGTCAGATTCTGGTGAGAGCTCCTCCTGGCTTCCAGAGGGCTGCTCAGAGCTCCGGCTGCACCAATCCGGGTTGTTTCCAACGTATGACAAAGTCAAGAGCAGCATGATCAGACATTTGGACACACACACATCAGGACATGGGGTACACAGAGGCAGGCACCCTCACACACACACACATACACACACACACACACACACACACACACACACCCCTGCACACAGACACATACAAGTGTACACATGGATCACAATTCATTTTGCTACAAAACTGAACAGAACTCAAATGTGTAGGTCCATTAGCATTTTGAAAAACATTTTTCCCCCTTTTTGGGATTGAGGCCAGATTACACTGTTCCCAGAGAACCAAGACAGGGTCATGTAGGGGCTTTTTTTTTTTTTTTTTAATTTATGGTTTTTCTTAAAAAGAAAAGGAAGTTGGATTAGTTTATTCTAGTGAAAAATACTACTTCCCACTGCCCCCAAAGTAGCTGCCTTGGTTCTGTTCAGTATTTGGAGCACCAAATGTACCAAATCTTCAAAAAGAGATAAAGAAAGCTGCTTCTCGTTTCTAGCCTGGGCCTATAAATCATGTCCCAGAGGACAAGCAATGCTGCTCCCAAACAGTCCTGCAGGACACTTCTTGGGACCCCAAGCCTGACCCTTCCATGTTAGGTCATGGTCTTGCTAGCGACCTTATAGACTCACAGAGCACTGAGTGCCAGAACACATTAAAATGACAGGTCAAGGCCACAATGAAAGGCCACCACAGGGTCATAGGACTTTATTGTCCTACAAAGGACAATACAAGACCTCTCAGAGGCTAGAGGTCACTTCAAGTTGGAGCGTCCAGAGAAGACTTTAGAGAGGAGGTCAAATGGTGGCTGGCCTGTGAGATGGGCACTAGGTAGCTAGTCAAGGTAAGCGCAGAAGGCGTTCCAAGAAAGGGGGTGAGCATGAACAACGGCAAGGAGACCAGACCGATCAGAAAGCTTCCCCGAGTTTGGGGTCCAGTGACCGGACCACTGTCATGAGCACACTAAGAAGGCGCACATACGAGTTGTGTCCTTCCACAGTGTCAGCCTTATTCAATCATAAAGCAAAGTTAAATCACGATGATAAAGCAGGTTTGGGATTCCAAACTTAATGACAAGTCACCATGTGATTAAACTTGGCTTATTACAGCACACAGAGCAGGACAGAAGACAAGCCATAACAAACAAGATAAGAGAAGGGTGCAGGAAGTGAAGGACCAAACGCGAAGGCAGTCTGTGGGCGTGCAGTTGAGATAAGGCCTCAGTCTGGCCCGGCTCAGCTCTCAGCACTTCCTGCTGCTTATGTTCAAGCAAGGAAGGCTCTCAGTTCTGTTTAGAGATCAATCGGGCAGAGCCTTCCGCCAGTAGTTGCCTTTTTAAGTGGTCAGACATAGAGGGGTCAGGTCTGAAGAGTCTGACGGTATGCTGCCCAAATCCTTCCCTTTTTAAAGGGATTTCATCAGTTTTGGGTCTCTGCTCCTTATCAGTTCGGGGGGGGGGGGCGGCGGTCGGCTGACATGGGTCCTGGGGATATCTCCTAGCTGCGGTACCTTAACTGCTTGCGTCAGTGCTTGACACAGGCTCCTGCTTGACATGAGAGACTCCATTTTGCTCTCTACAACCACAAAGGAAAGTTTTCTGGGTCATAATGGAAGAAGAGGGGTTGAACTTTATCCAGGAGGCAAGAGGGCCGGGGAGGGGGGGTTACAGATTTTTGAGTAGGAAAGAGAGACAATCAACCATATTTTAGTGCCATACCTCTTAAGATGTTGGCAGGGGGCCCCAAATTATATGCAAATTATGCTCAAAAAGCTTTTCCATAAAGGTCCCGGGCAGCCCCAACTCCTGGAGGTTCAGCTGAGTGAGGTCTGCCTGGAGCTGGTGAGAAAGATGAGCAGATCCATCAATCATCTTCCTCTTTGGAATCACCCTGGAGTTTCTTATTTGCCTATTCATAATTTTCCTTGAATTAAGTATGGAAATATATTGTTTACTTTTTTTTTTTATTTAACATTTTAAACCAGAGTCTGGACCCTTGAAACTATCATCATTATATTTTTTATTATGACTGCTTGGATGTCAACCTCGTCTACCAGATAGTAAACTCAAGACGCAAACAGGATTTTCTTTATCCCTGTCTCTGTAACCCTATCTTTCACAGAGGCTGGTGGGGGCGCCTGGGTGGCTCCGACGGTTGAGCGTCTGCCTTTGGCTCAGGTCATGATCTCAGGGTCCTGGGATCGAGCCCTGCATCAGGCTCCATGCTCAGCACAGAATCTGCTTGAGATTCTTCTCTCCCTCGCCCTCTGCTCCTGCCCCCTGCTCACCTTCTCACTCACAAATAAATCTTTAAAAAAAAAAAAAAGATAAATAGATGATGAATTTGTAGAATCAGGTGGTAGTATCTTTGGTACCACACTGTTTGCCCTAGTCAAGGCATTGTAAATGACTTACTGTGTTTTAGAGGTTAAATTATGAAAGTGGATATCTTTAATTTACTTAAAAAAAAAAAAAGACTGTCAGGCCCTGTAATCTGGATTTTTTTAAAGAAAGGATTAACTCTGGGCTTTCTTGCTAAACATTTATTCAGCAGAGCTTTGTGGCAAAGAACTTCTTTGAACTAGGTAAGGGCCTAGGGCCCACTGAAGAGGGCCATCTCCTCCACCTTCAGCCCATGCTGACTGATGCCAAGGATACAAGAATGCCCGTCCTTCCTGCTGGGGACACCACCCTCCTCCAGATATCACACCTGCTGACAGAAGCCAGTGTGTAAATCTGCAAGCCCCAGCTAATCTTGCAAAACATCCTTGTTGCACTACCCAGAAAGCAGATTGTGACAGAGAACAGGGTGCAGGAAATTTCCTAAGGAGTGCCATTGGGATGACCATCTATGGGAGAAGGAAGGAAGCAGGACTGGGCAGAAGGAGAAGGTGGGCAGTGCTGCAATCGCTGAAGTCTCAGCTGACCCCCACAGGGAGCTCTGAAATTGGGATGGCCCTTCTAAGGTGCCCCCAGGTGGGACAAGTGTCACACTTTTATACCTGCCCCCAGTGGCTGGGTGTGGACCGTCCCCTAGAAGGGGTATAATCTTGAGCAAGGCAGATGTCTTCAGTAGATGACAGTTCTCAGAGAGGTCAGCAGCCCCAGCAACTGGGGGGATAAGTCTCCTGTCCTGAGTGGGTGTCTCAGCAGAGGAGAGCATCCACCATAGTCTTGAATGGTCTGTGCAGGTACTTGGGTGTGGGTAGCCAGGTACTCAGAGACCAGAGAGGGGGAAGTAGAGTGGTTTGGAGAGAGATCTGGATCCACATCTTGGTTCTGCCACTTACAATCTGTCAGCTTAGACTAGTATCAAGCTTTCTGAGTCTCAGTTTCTTCATCTGTAAAATGGGAATAATGATACCCACCTTAGAGGGTTTTTATGAAGAACACAGAAGTATGAACAATGTGCTGGCACAGCACACGTACAAATGGTGCTCGTAATGGACGGCCACAGTCACTGTCATTATTTCAGCAGCTGTGGCAACAGGGATGCTACCCCCATATTGGTACCAGATGCTCTCAGGTGGGAGCTATGCCAAAGTCTGTGTGGGTCATGAGCCATTGGGTTTATGGACCGCCGGGCTCCAGAAGGTCTGTGAGAATGGCTGGTCCTTAAATCTCAAGCCAGTGCCCTGCTGGGTCCAAGGACAACACTATAGAGACATCACCAGAACAAAGAACAATAGTAGGAAAGGGGTTTCAGCGGTCCTTGCCAACAGAACACATGGCAGGCTCCATGTGCCAGGCACCAAGGGGCTGGGCCACAGGGGCAGGTGGAGCAGTCACTCTGCAGACTATGGGCATCCTCGTGCTGCTGGCCTGGCCAACGGGTGTGACCGCATGACAGATTAGGGTGTCTGAGTTCACTCTTTCCTCTTTCAAACAGTCAGCAAGTAGAAAGACATCTAGCTGGGATGATTTTTGAGCATATGGGAAGTTTAGAGTGTAATATCACAGTCAAGTCCACCTTGAGTGGACACCAGGGCTCTGAGCCTCCGTCTGACTGGGAGCCTCCCTCGGGAGCTCAGAGCACTGTCCTGTGCTGAGATTACTCATTTTCACTGTGCCCTGTGGTAAAACACAGGCTCTGGAATTGGAAAAGCCTGATTCCTCAGTTTGAATCCTGGCTTCACCCCTCATCAACTGTGGACCCTGGCCAAGTGTCAACAGCCTCTGGGAAGACCACCAAGATCACACCTATAGTTAAATAAGCTGGGCTCATCACTCACTGCAGTAAAGGGGAACACACAGTAGGGGTGTCTCAGTGAGAGGGAGTTAGAAAGGACCAGTTGCAGGATCAGAGTTTGGTTGGATAGTTTGGGGGAGGCCTAAGGAAGAGGGAGTGTGCTTTGGATTGGGTGTTGTTAGAAAGTGGGGACAAGTCTACAAGTGGGAGTCTCAGTAAATCTGTCTATGAGGAGGGCTATGATGAAAATCCAGCCACAAAGAAGTTGCAGGCACTCATTTGAGGGGGTGTCATATTTTGTGGGTGGCATAGTGACTTTGTCCCTGTGCTTAGACAAAATGAAGTGGCCTTGCTTGGTTCCATCTTATCCTGACTCAGGGTGCCCTTGTGTGTGGCTGCTAACCTGTGAGAGTATTTATGTCCAACAGGAGAACACAGGCTAGCTATGAATAGAAGGCCAGCTTCCGAACGTCAGGGGTTGCTCTGTTTTCTCTCCAAGTATAAATTCCTCCAACTGTAAAATGGGGGCATGAAGATCTACCCAGAAGGTGCTTTTGAAGAATAAAGAAGATAAATACGGAGCACAGAGCAGGAGCTCTCTGCAGGTCAGCCTCCATGCTACCCCACGAGACTATCACATGGCAGGGCTCAAACACCCCTTTTACAGGTTAGAAACTGGGACAAAAAAAGGACAGCACATTCTGGTGAGAATCAGAGGTGAAACAGCCATCCACCAAAGCTGCAGCTCAGATCCCCACTTGGAGTCACCTCTCTGTCCATCAGGGCTGGCACTTTCTGAATATCCTTCAACAGCAACTAACTGCTGGCGATCATAACAGACTGGCAGGTTCAGACCAGGCTCCATGTGGGGCCGGAGCACTGCCCAAGACCTGGGGAGGAGGGGGAGTGTCTGCCACCAGGACCTGGAGGTCACTCCAGGACCAGCAGGTGCAGGGGTCACTATGGGGACCATCATCCCTGTGTTTCACTCAGCAGCTTTCACACTGAGCTCAAGGAGAGAGGCCTCAGACACTGAATCCAGGGCGCCAACCCCCAACCCAGGGGGCATGGAGTGCAGCCTGACTCTGAGGAGCCAGGGGCAGAGTCAGAACCAACCGCTTCTGTTTCCCACACATAATCTTGTCTGATAATAGTAGAGTTAATCACAAGTGAGATTTCCAGAATAAAGCCCACCCAGGCTGAGTTCCCCAAATTATACCCTCTCCCTGGTAATTGCAGGGTTGTTCGGGGCCTGCATCTGGCTTATAACAGCATTTCCATGAGGACCAGATTGAGTGCCACCTCTCATTTGATGGAATAGAAAGAAAATGACACATTCCGACGGCCCGGCTTCCCCATTTAGGGCAGTAGGAAAGCATCAGGTGTGGACTCTCAGGTCAGTTCCTTCCCACCTGTGTGGATCAGAACACATTCAGCCTCAACATGCTCCGCAGGAAAATGGGAATAACAAAACCACACCACCCTTCCTATCGCCCAAGACTATTGCAAATATCGAATGCCCTATTCACAGGTGAGCACATACAGAACTCTACAAAGAATTATAAAGTGAAATATAAGAATTGTCCTGGCAGGCCTGGGTGGCTCGGCAGTTAGGTGCCAGACTCTTGGTTTTGGCTCAGGCCATGATCTCAGGGTCATAGGACGGAGCCCCACGTTGGGCTCCATACTCAGCCAGGAGTCTGCTTGAGAATTCTCTCTCTCCCTCTGCCCTTCCCCCTAAAATAAATAAATAAATCTTAAAAATTGTTCCTATGTAATGATTTTTGTTTACCAGCAAATAAAACAGATTTGAGGCAGAAATGTAAAAGTCACACTATAACTAGTGTTCTGTGGTGATACAGTTAATGCTCCTCAACATTATTCACTCCTGAGGGTTATTCCAGGACCCTGCAATTTTAGAAGTCATCGAAGAAAGTCTCTGATGTCTGAGCTCTGCTTACTGAGGTAAAGAAGTTGACTTACTATGTATTATTCGATCAATCCATTGAGCAAAAATACACAGAGGGTCTGCTCTGCACTAGCTCAGCTCTAGGAGCTGGGGAGACAAGTTGGGAAATAAAGCAATCAGGGAGCCCTGGAACCAGTTCTTCTGGCTGCACAGTGACTCAGTTGGCTCTGCTTGATGGCAGGACCATCGGGGACCTGGGGGCGGCCTGCAGACGCCCAGTGCTCAGGCGGGGCCCATCCCCCGGGATTCAATGACGCTGGCCTCAGCAAACAGACCCCGTGATGGCGGCCTTGGGCTGAGAGTGGCTGGGATCTAGACAGGACAGTTGCTTTCAAGAAGGGTCCCCAGGTCCACAATAGCCAAACTGTGGAAAGAGCCAAGATGTCCATCGACAGATGAATGGATAAAGAAGATGTGGTATATATATTCAATGGAATATTATGCAGCCATCAAAAGGAATGAGATCTTGCCATTTGCAACGACGTGGTTGGAACTGGAGGGTGTTATGCTGAGTGAAATAAGTCAATCAGAGAAAGACATGTATCATATGACCTCACTGATATGAGGAATTCTTAATCTCAGGAAACAAACTGAGGGTTGCTGGAGTGGTGGGGGGTGGGAGGGATGGGGTGGCTGGGTGATGGACATTGGGGAGGGTACGGGCTATGGTGAGCGCTGTGAATTGTGCAAGACTATTGAATCACAGATCTGTACCTCTGAAACAAATAATGCAATATATGTTAAGAAAAAAAAAAAGAAGAAGATAGCAGGAAGGGAAGAATGAAGGGGGGGAGTTTGGAGGGGGAGACAAACCATGAGAGACGATGGACTCTGAAAAACAAACGGAGGGTTCTAGAGGGGAGGGGTGGGGGGATGGGTTAGCCTGGTGATGGGTATTAAAGAGGGCACGTTCTGCACGGAGCACTGGGTGTTATGCACAAAGAATGAATCATGGAACACTACATCAAAAATTAATGACAGAATGTATGGTGATTAACATAACAATAAAAAAATTTAAAGGAAAAAAAAAAAGAAGGGTCCCCAGATTGGGGGAGGATCCTCACTCTGTCTTAGGCAGAGGCGGAGTTCAGGGGGGCTTTTCCTCTTCACACAGACCCAGAGCTGTGCTCAGATCTATGGCTTTCCCTGAGCGCAACAACCTAGTTCAACGTCTACAGAGAGAATCTCCCACCCCTGCTTGAGGAAAACCCCCAGCCCTCTCCCTCAGCAGACACAAAGTGCTCCGACCCCAGGACAATCTGCCCCTCTATTATGGAATCTGGGAGAAACCACGATCCTTGGCAGTCTGTTTCCCAGTCTGAATTGTTTAGTGTAGCTCCCGCCCAATGCCATCGCCGGCCTGACAGGATAATTCCAGTTGGGCTGTTCATCAGCAGGATCACTCATGTGGTGCTTGGGCTCTGGGCATGACATTTGGGGCTTTTCTAGGTCTCCCCACCGGTGTATCGGGCAGACAGCCTCCTCATTCTCTCAGGTACCAGATGGGTAATGCTCAGCTCTCTCGCTCTCTCTCTCCCTCTCTCGCACGCACACACACACCCCAAGCACATCCCCCAAGCACAAACATTAATTCTCAGGCATTACCGTGTGTTGAAGGGAAGTGTAAACAGCATTTTCCTAAGTGCACTCGGCCCCCCCGCCCCGATTCCCCAGCAGAGCAGGCGAGCGCCTTATTGTTCTTCCTGCTTTAAGACATTGCCCCTATTGGTGCATAAGAAACAGGACCCATTCCAGGGTCCCACACACACTCCGTCATGTCCACCACTTAATCCCCCAAAGATCTCGAAGACGCTTTCCTCTATTTTCTCCTGCACTTACTAGGTCAGGTCACATTCCTGAGACCATTTATACTCTTGTCCAAATAACCCCCAGGGGTTTTGCTGGTCCAGTTATGCAGGCAGGGAAAAAATCGTTTTCGCCAGGATTACTCTGCTGAATATAAATGTTGCCGAAGAGCTGAAAGGGCACAGCCCCCATGTGCCTGGGTGAGCTCATTAAGGAACCGTCCTGCAGGGTCACCTCTGGAGCATCAGGGTCACACTCTGCCCCCAGAGCTCCCCCAGCTGCACTGCAACCCAGCCCAGCCTCAGCCTGGGTGTCTTATCCAGACACAAGCCAGAGGGCCCATGGTTAACAGTCGAGCCTGACATGACACCACCCGGGGACCTTACCCCACCCACAGATCTATGTCTACTCCCACTGCTCACCCGCCCACAGGCTTCTGTGACCAGCGGCCCCATGTGGACGTGTGCCCAGAACACAGCGCTGAGTGAGCCCGGGGGCCTGAGTCCCCACGTTGGGGCCCACAGCTGAGGTGGTTTGTACTCCAACTATTTCCAAAATACTGAGAAAATTCTCTGCCTCCAGCTGGAATTCAGGACTCAGAGAGGAACAGGGCCGAGGTTTAGGGGGGCGCTAACTGAACCCCTGGGGAAGAAGGCCTATGTCCGCAAGCCAGTAGGTAGGAAATCCCAAACACTCAGTGGTTTCCGTGCTCCATGTTGCTGAGAAGCGTCTGAGGCGCAGGAGAAATCAGCCCCACTCAGCTCTGCTGGGGTCAGTCTCGAACTAGAGTTTTGGGCTTTTGGTTTTCCAGTAGTTCTGCAGCTTACCCTTTCAGGAGCCCCCAGCGCAGGGAAGGGTGAGGGCTTTGCAGCCGTGTCTGGGAAGAAGGGCCCAGACCTGACCTGCGGATGACCGGCCCGCAGCACGGCAGACACCAGACTCAGACCTCCCCTGGGCTGCAGACATTACCGGAAGTCGGCCTTGCCCCCACAAGAGCCCTGTCCAAAGCTGGAAATGCTTTGGTAAAGAAGAGCATGCCCTGTCTCTGGAGGAATGCAAGCGGGACAGAATGCTCTGGAAGGCGCACCTGGGTGCCTAAGTCGTTAAGCGTCTGCCTTTGGCTCAGGTCATGGTCCCAGGGTCCTGGGATCAAGCCCCACATCGGGCTCCCTGCTCAGCGGGAAGCCTCCTTCTCCCTCTCCCCCTCGCCCTGCTTGTGTTCTCTCTCTTCCTGTGTCTCTCTCTATCAAATAAATAAATAAAATCTTTAAAAAAAAAAAAAAAAAAGAATACTCTGGAAAAAACCCATCCATGGGAAGTTGGGACTCTGTCAACTTGAGGTCTCTCCCACTCAAGAAGCCCTCAGTTCTGAGTCTGTGGATGGGCTGAGTTGCTTAGAGAGGGAGGGAGGGCCCTGGCCTTCCTGCCGCATCAAAGCCTCCTGCCCCTGCAGGGCGTTCCTGAACAGCTGTTATCGCTGGGCTTTGAAGGGAGAACAATAATCCCGCACTTAAACCAAAACATCTTGTGGTGGAGCCACAGGCTTTGAACACATCCTTGCTCCTGCCCACCACCCTGCAAGCTCCTGGGGACTCCCTGGGCTAGAAGGTGGGGCCAGGCGGGCTGGCTGGCCCAGCACCCGCGCCAGCCCCAGCTGAGACGTCTCAAGCCTTTGTCAGAGGGAGGAACTGGCAACGGGGACAGCCTGATTGGACACCCAGTCACTTCAAATCCTCCATAATAGCCATGACTTCCCGGGATTCTACGAAGGAACTACAGGAGACCATGCCTCCTTGATGCCTCTCCAAGTTGTCATCTTAGAAACCGGGACATTGCAGATGCCGTCATTTCTAAGGGAAACCCCTTCTCGTTATTCAGTTCCCAGATAAACTAAAAGTAGAAAGAATCCACTAGCTATCTGGATTAACTAATTTATCTAGTTAGGCAAGTGGTTAAACTGCTCTGGGTCTCCATCTTCTCATCTGACACTGCATGGCGGTGTGTGTGTGTGTGTGTGTGTGTGTGTGTGTGTGTGTGTGTGATTTTACATACGTTCATGCCTAGTCATTTGCATAGATGCCTCCATCAGCCAATTGGACAGTGTGCTCAGGTCCGCCTCCTGCTTTGGCTTAAAATAAAGCTGAGAAAGACACCTCCACCTGATGGGTCTCTGGGACTACTAACTCCTCTGCCTTCCAAAGTCTCAGAACCAGATCTCTCAAAGCAGGATTCCTAACTGGAGGTGTTGATACTAAGGCAAAGTGATCTCTTATAAAGGATACTACAGAGGGAGCTTCTAGCTGGAGGCACGAGCGTGCACGCGCGCGCACACACACACACACGGACACACGGACACACACGGACACACACACACACACACACACACACACACACGGACTCTTAGTATAAGTTGTCTCTGAGGATGTGAACCATATCTGATTCTACGTGGTATTCCTGGTACTGAGCACAGGGCCTGGCACAAGGCAGTTGCTCAGTGAAGAGTTGGTGATGAATGGATCATGAAGGGAAAGAACAAACAGCTATAAAACCTACTGAAGCTACTGCCAATGTTCTAGAAACATACGCCCTTCCAGTTATTCCTCAAATCTTTAACTGTGAATGTTTAGTTAATAACCAAAGTATCTGAAGAACTTTATGTTGGAGAGAGAGCAGGGCCAGGAGCAGCCTGAGTTCTTACTTCTGCTCCATTTGAGCTGTGTGACCTTGGGCAGCCTTCCAGCCCCCATGGACCTCAGTTTTCCATCTTTAAAATGATGGAGTCAGGTTGAATGACCTCTGGTCTCCCTCCCACATCCAGTAGTGTATGGAAATTAAAAACAACAGTATTTTACAGAAAACAATAGTAATTCTAATGACATCAACTTTGATGTAAAAATCTACCTTTACAATCTTCTTTTTTCTATTCCTTAACTTGATTTCCCATTTTTTTTTGTTTTCCAAGAAGTGGTAGTAAAGGTAAAGAACTACTCTGGGCCACCTTTAAAAGCCTGATATGCACCTGTCCTGGTAGTGAGACCTACCTGAGCCAGGAAGAACAATGCCAGGGATTCATTCATGACTGCTCCCTGGACACCCGGAATAAACCCAGAAACTCAGGGAAACCACCTTTCAAGGAAATCATGAGCCCTGCCTGGTCCATCCTAGGCTCCATCTCAGAGTAGCAAGAAACAGTGAGCAGCAGAAACTGGGCAGTATGGATATGGCCTTTGGAGTCCCTTTTCCAAAGCCCAGCCACCCTCCCTATCTTGTGTTCCAGGGGAGAGGTAGGTGGCTTCTCTCAGGATCAAATGTGACTCCACCAATGACTGGTTCATGCTGTCAGACACACAGCAGGTTCAGATCCCTGGGATGGAAAGGTTCTCTCCCTGTGAGACTCTGCCACCCACTACCCAATAGGCCCGAAAACTTGGTGGCCTCCCTAAAAGAAACGAACATTGCTTTGGGCCCCAGCCCACCAAGATCAAAGTCCTTGAACCAGAGGGAGAGAAAAATCACCCCCACCCTGAGAAGGTGCTCCAGTTCTCTCTAAAATCAGTCTTAGCTAGAAGGTTCCTTGAATTCAGCCCTAAGGAACTAGAAAGTGATTGGCATCAGCAAAGGGCACTCTAAGGGTACCACTTAATGTCTTCCAGCCACGCCAGCAAAATGCCCTAAATTCCTTGAAATGGTTGTGGGAGGGGGTCACGTGAGAACCACGCTGGTGAGGCCACAGTTTACAAAGTATGCCGCCACACGGGTGTCCAGCTGGTAGGGAGAGAGCCCTCCCCAGGCCAGTGACAGCATGCTGGCAGTGACAAGAGGTATGAGGTCTCTTCTTATGGCTGCCCTACCACTCCCTGAGGTCACTTCAGGTCAGAGAGAGCTAAGCAGGAGAAATAGCTGCAGATTCGGGTCAGGCAGGAAATGGGAGACAGCCCCTGAATGGCTGCCCGGGAGCCCCCAGGAACAGCCCAAAGGCCACAAGGCAAGTCAGTTTGCCAGGTGGGTTTCCAGAGCCAAAGATTCTTCTTGCTTCTGCTGGTCCCTGCTGTGGATTGACAGTGTCCACTTCTGTGGGCAGAATCAGCTACCTATCTTGTGGACCCAGCATTAAAAAAGCATGGGCTCCCTGTGCAAAAACTGAAAATCTCAAGATGGCCATGGCATTGCATGCCTGTGAAGCCGGCTCTGGCTGTGGGAGTCTTCTGATTCTGTGCCAGTCCTTCCCATTGCAGTTCACCTTCACAGTTTGAGGACAAGTTAATCATCGAAACCATTTCTATCTGCTCGAAGAAAACGAACTCCAGGAACTAAAATGCTTCCATTCTGCAGGTATTTATTGGGCACCGACCTGGTGCCAGGTGCCCAGCAGTGATCAAAGGCTGGACCTTCATGGCGCTTACATTTGAGCAGGGGGAGAAGCATGTTGCTTCCGTCCTCCCCAAACCTGTCAGAGATGGCTTGCAGGCCAGCAGACTCCACAGTAGCTCCTTCGTGAAACAACTGTCCCTGAAAGTCATACAGTTCAATACGAAATTGTTCCTTGGAGGTTTGTCACCTGCACTGATTGTTGCCTCCACAGCAGGGTCAGCAGCTCTTGGTCTCACATGGAAGGTCTTTATTTAGTCCGTCGCTCAACAAAAGTTTATTCAGTGCCTGGGCCAGGCCCAGATCTAGATGCCTGGGGTACAAATAATTATAAGATGGGTTCTTGGAGGGGCGCCTGGGTGGCTCAGTCGTTAGGCGTCTGCCTTCAGCTCAGGTCATGATCCCGGGGTCCTGGGATGGAGCCCCGCATCGGGCTCCCTGCTCCGCGGGAAGCCTGCTTCTCCCTCTCCCACTCCCCCTGCTTGTGTTCCTTCCCTTGCTATTTCTCTCTCTCCCCCTCTGTCGAATAAATAAATAAAATCTTAAAAAAAAAAAAAAGAGACGGGTCCTTGGACTCCGAAAGATCACATTTTAGATGGGAGCCATATAATTCATTAAAGACTCCACTGAAGAGGGTTGGGGATGGTAAGAAAGGCAGGAACGATGTGTCTTGAGCAGAAGAGGGAGACTGAGGAAGTCAAGAGAGGCAGATGACATTTGAGCTCTCCTTGGAAGACCGTGTGGGAACAAAAGTCAGGCACGGGGACCTCTGTGAGGAGCACCCCTAGCTATCCCCAGATCACCTTCCCTCCTCCTATTCTTCCCCAGCCCCTGGGAACACCTCCAGCTTCTTGAGAGCTCCACCCACCTGGTACTTGAAATCTCCCACAGCGTTTTGGACCAGAGTCATCCAGCTGTGGCATGAACATGTTCAACGACAGGGAGCTCATGACCTTTGCCTCATGACCTTTTAAACTGTTCTACCTGCTATGGTATTCTTTCTTCTTTTGGGTCCAAATCCGCCTCTTGAACTTCTGTTGATTCTGTCCTCGAGGCACCACGCAGACTTGACCGATAACTGATTTGCTCCCCAGAAGCACACTGAACCCCTTCCACGTCCCAGCCAGCATGCTGACACCACCTCAGCCCCCAGGAACTCACAGGCTGGTGCGTGGTTTCTGGAATACAGTGGGTAAGTGTTGAGATAAGGATCCGGCGAGGTGCTGGAGGACACACAGAAGGGCTCTCCCACCCAGTCTCGAAAGGTCAAGCGGAGGCTCCCCATAGGAAGTGATTTTTGCTCCAAGGCCTGCAGTACAACAACACCCAGCTAGGCCCCAAAGGCCCAGAGAAGCAGCCACTACTCACGAGAAATGGAGAGACTATTGCCTTTTGAATTCCATGTTTATTCTCCAGAAACAAATACTAGAGGATTCTAATTGTGGCAGCCCTGCCCTCTAGCCCGTTCAGTGAAATACCCAAATGTGGAAAGGAGCATCACCACGGAGAGGTCCCGGGGATGGGGAGTTTAGCTGGGTGCTCTCCTGTGCCCCCGACCCAGCACCTGCTCACGCAGGCCTGACACACATTATGTGCACAACGCACGTGTGTGGAACGGATCGGGCAGCCTTTAGGTGATTTCCTAAGTGTGGTCCTGATGCTTTCCGGCCGGCTTTGCTGTGAAAGGTTGGTGGAGCCAGGGCAAGGTGAGGGACAAGGGGGAGACGGGGAAGGCACAGGAGCTTCACTTTAGGAAGTGAAAGAGAGTATGCCTTCACAACTTCCTCCTCCCACCAGATCTGCACCCTGAGCAGCACAGGCTTAGGAGGATGAGCTGGATCAAGATGCGCTTTAGCTCTTAAAGGCACAATGACCCTGTATAAGAGGAGGCAGGATGTCTCCTTAAAAGAGGAAGCCCTGACTGTTCCTTGAGGAAGAGCTCTCAAATGCCCTTGTCTCTGCGCCCGGAGCCCATCCTCCTGTGCTCACCCCAAAACTGCCTCCTCACCCTGTTCATGAGCTCTAGCACCCTCCACCAGCCACACACAGGGGCAGGTCGCAGGGCTACCAATGATACAGGGAACCATACTAATTACCAGGCCCAGGGGCCCCGATGGGAGCTGGATCAAGTCCCATCCATAGACCTTAGCCTGTCTGTCTTTGAGAGGGAGCCCAAAAAGTTTTTCCTCAGGCCCTGAACCCCATTCCTGGTGGCCCTGACCAGTTGAGCCTCTAAGCTCTCAGATTCCTGGACCACCAGGATCTGATAGGCTGGGCCACTCCCGCCAGGGGGTAAATTCAGATCTTGAACTCAAATGACACTTTAACTCTTGGCCTAGTCACAAGGGAGAGGCCTGACAAATCGTGTGGTTTGACGAGGATGCGTCCACAGCCCCCTCAGGGATCCATCCCAGATGCCTGTTTCCAGCCCCAGCTCTGAAATCAGACTTTCCGCTTCTAAACAAGGTAAGCCAAGGGAACCGTGCCTGACCTCGCCTCCCACCACTGACCACCACAGCACAGTCTCCCCAGGCCTGGAGGCTACCAGGCCACAGACCCCCAAGTGTGGCCCAGACTCTTCAGAACTTGGAATTTGGCACAGCTGAATCGATTCAGACATCTATTTCCAAGTCGCTTGCAGAAAACCTGCCAAAGCGAGCTGGCCAAGTCTGCATTCAGCAGCCAACCCTCCCCAGGATACTGCCCCGGGTCCCATCAAGGTCAGGCATTACCAGAAACTCAAGTTCGGGGTCGGCTTTCTGAAAAATCTGATACGTGGGGAGTTTACCGCTGAATGAGAATTTCCATACCACACCCCTGCCCCGTGCTTCTGCCCCGACAATACAATTTTTTGTTCTTATTTAACAAGAAAGTAAAAACAAAACAAAAACAAAAACTGGAGCCAACCCCGAACAAAGGCCTCTCCTCCAGTCAAATCCTGCAGTCTAATTAAGCTCGGCTCCCACCTCATGCCAGGAGAACCAGTTTGCCCAGACTTAAAGCGATTAACAGCTCACTTGCGGTGGGTTTGGTACATTCCTGCAGAAACAGAGCTCTGGGCTCCTGCTCTCAGAGGCACTGTGGTCAGATGACCAAGTCTCCTCGTTTGTTTTCCCTTTCCACGGTGGGGTCTGTTGGTTTTGCTGAGCTCATAAGAGGCAAGGACTTGCTTTCTCAGGTTACAAACGCAGCAGCTGTGCCCAATTCCTGGGTCTTGGGCACACACACAGTACTAATGGCTAGATCTTTCCAGCATACATTTCTTGATCACATAGGAGTTATCAGCGTTTTTCCTGGCATTTGCTTCACCTGTAAAGGTTACCAACTCCCCTTCCATTTGTGGCCATCCATGTCAGCAAGGTGAGGCTGAGCAGGCTCTCCCTGGCTCTGTGCCCTAGCCACCCTGCTCTTCAACCTGTGTCCATGGGTCAACAGACTGATAAAGTGTCCATCCAGCCCCTGCTGAGGACTCATGAACACCGTGCTCCTAGGAAGAAAGCCTGCTGCTTCCCCGACCTCCTTCAGCACTCAGGGGACTCAGTTCCTGCTACCGCATCCTCTGGGCCCCCAGTGGTGGGTACTTCCTTCCTGAGTGCTGATTCATCCTATGCAATCCCGAGAATCCCCAGTTTATCAAGGATCCTGTGAACTCAAGCTATTATTCAGCAACTTAGCCAAGCGTCTACTATGCACCAGACCCTACAAGAGATGCTGGGGTTGCAAGAATGAGTATGATGTGTTACCTCAAGGAGCTTGCAGTTGAAAAAAGTCCTTGACAAACAAAAGAGTTATTATTATACACTCATTTATGCAGTGACATTTATCTGACCTCTACTTGGTGCTTAAGGCGCTAAGATGAACCCACTAGAGGGAACGGAACCAAGATTTATTGAGGACTTAGGATGATCTGGTCTCTGTGCTGAGTGCTTGGGTTGATCTTATTTAATCTTCAAAATTATTTCCATCCTACACATAGAAAACCTGAGGTGGTAGAGAATAAAAGTAATTGGCCCAAAAATGCACAGATGGGGCACCTGGGTGGCTCAGTTGGTTAAGCGTCTGCCTTGGGCTCAGGTCATGATCCCAGGGTCCTGGGATCGAGTCCAGAGTCCAGCTCCCTGCTCCACAGGGAGTCTGCTTCTCCCTCTGCCCCTCCTCCTACTCGTTCTCTCAATCTCTCATAGTCAATCTTACGACGGTGCTGAGCCTTCTGAATTTTCCTGGCTAACTGGTGTGTCGCGATGTCCCGGAAGCAGGCTGGACCACCTCAGCCAGCTGGAAAACTCATTGCTTTCTAAGCCTGATTAGCACCCCTCTTCCCTTTGAGTTGTTTATGCCTTCCTTGCAGTTCATCTTTATTTGTTCTTTCCAACTTGGCAGGGAACCAACTCTACAGTCTGTGAGTTCTACCATTACCCATGAAGTAAAAACTTTGAACAATCCTCCCCTGGCACAGCTAAACACACCTTCCGAGAAAGCAGGCTGGCTAATTTATGTTGGTGTTATCTTGTCAATGGAGTCTGGATCTCCATGTGGCCTACAATTCTAGACGTCCTTAGAGGAAATTTGTAGCCACAAGATTGCTCAGCCTAGAGAAGGGAGGATGGATAGATGGATCCTCCCACTTACAGTCAGCTTGGTTATGTGACCAGATATCACACTTTCCCTTATTTGGCGACTGCTGAAGAATGTGTATTTTACAAGTGACTTTTTGTTAGCACTCATATAAATAATACTTTTTATTCTGTCAGGGTCCCATTTATAATCTTTCTACCATTAAATAGCAAATGCATTCCTGCATTCCTTTTAGGTGCCTCCAGAAGGTTTCAATTGTTTATCCAAAGGTCAAACAAGTTCTGGAATGAAATGAAATCAATCATTAACAAAGCGATGAGACACTTGCTTCTGGTAATATTTGTTTCTTCCCTTTTCAGGATTCAAGAGAGAAGAAAAAGAGCTCTCGATGACAGCCAGGGGACAGAGGTCCTAGAGTCACAAAAGCCCAAGGCCTAGTTCCATAGCCCTTTGAATTGTCCCTTCAGGTCATGATTTCTAAAATGGAAAACATGGAACAGTCATGCCAAGCTCCCAACCCAGAATCCAAAACCACCCAGCTTCCTCCAGCACTCGAAGCTCAGCCCACAGTCCCTGCGGTTGAGCACATGTAGCCACCCAGGTAATCCTGGGGAGGGTGGCCTACAGCCTTGGAAAAGTGCTCCTGCCTGCTCATCCCAGGGTCCCTGGGAGTACCTCCCCAGGGAGCTTGTTGGGCTAAGCACCCTGTGGGGGCCAGAGAAGGCCTTCTCTCAGTTGGTATATCAGGGCCCAAAGCCCTACCTTACAGGAGCACTTTCTTAACCTCCCTGGACTCAGCTCCTGTGATAAAAATAGTTGGTTACTCATCATGGCTGCATCACACGTAACTCACGTCAAAACAGAGCAACTTCCCTGCTTCCTTCTTGCCTGGCACCTGACGACCGCTGGAACCTCCATGCGGCCCAGCCATTCTTTAACAATCCTTCCCCTTGTTCCCCACAGCAGCCGTTCCCAATCTCTGTCACTTCCTCGGGTCTCTTAGAAGTTGGTGCTCCCTAGGGAGCATGACCTGAATAGCACACACTGAGGTGGTTCGGTCAGTTAAGCACCCAACTCTTGATTTCGGCTTAGGTCATGATCTCAGGGTGATGATCGAGCCCCACGTTGGGCTCCATGCTCAGCTGGGAGTCTGCTTGAGATTCTCTGCCCCTCTCCCCCCTCCAAAATAGATAAATCTTTTTTTATTTTTTTTAAGATTGTATTTATTTATTTGACAGAGAGAGACACAGCGAGAGAGGGAACACAAGCAGGGGGAGTGGGAGAAGGAGAAGCAGGCTTCCCGCGGAGCAGGGAGCCCTATGTAGGGCTCAATCCCAGGACCCTGGGATCATGACCTGAGCCAAAGGCAGACACTTAACAACTGAGCCACCCAGGAGCCCAATAAATCTTTTTTTAAAAAAAGGAAGTTGATCGTCCCTAAATTTCTGTCTTTTCTTTAATTAATTAATTTGTTCATTCATTTATCCTACAGCTTATTGAGGTCCCAGTATGTGCCAAGCACCATATTGGGCATTAGGGACATAGCGGAGACACAGACATGGCCTCTAGGTGCATCATGGAGCTTATGATCTAGTTTTCCGTCTCCTCTCTCCCACACACTCTTCCCAGGGCATCTTATCCCTTCTCCAAGACTCCCACTGCTGCCTGTGCCCTGATGGCTCTCTCTTTGCTCAGCTGACCCATAAACCCATCCAACTATATGCCAGACCATGCCACATGGGCATCCTGACTTGTGGCTGGCAATGAGGAAACGAGTCTCATGTAGAGAAGGACAGTTGACCATCATGACCACGAGTCTTATCCCAGAATGTTTTTATCCTGGGGATACCTGTTCTGATTCCCGATGAAACCACCATGATGGGAGCCCTCAGAAGTGCTGCTTCTCTTTCCCACCCGCCCAGGCATGGATGACATTATTCACGGCAGAGCTAAATCCAGGCTAGAACATTTAACGAGACTTTATTGAAGATTCCAAAAGAACAGAAGGGAAATTAAGAAGCTTGGGTAGCTGAGTTGGTTGAACATCCGACTCTTGGTTTGGCTCAGGTCATGATATCGAGCCCCGTGTCAGGCTCCACACTCAGCGCAGAGTCTGCTTGAGATTCTCTCTCTCTCCCTCTGCCCCTCCCCCCACTCATGCACCTTCTCTCTCTCAAAAAAAAAAAAAAAAAAACTTAAAAAAAAGAACAGAAGGGAATTTTTAAGCCACCAGGTGTAACTTACAATTGGCTGTTGGATACAGTTTCTCCTGAACCCCACTGACCTGGTTGGCCCTCATGGGGTTTCTGCCTAACCTGGCCACCCCCTTAAAGCAGAAGTCTCCTCCCCTCCCCACAGAGCATCACCATCCAGCAAGACCTTAAAATCACCTAAAGCAGCTCCTCAGGGAGACAAAGGAGCTCCCTTTCCCTGTTGCCTAAATGCCACTTTCTAAGACCTATCTCCCAGTACTTGCTTCTTCCAAGGAAGGTTGATCCAATTGATGAATGTCTCCTCGCTTCAGGGGAGACTTTTCTCATCCATATAGATTGCAGCCTTTCCTCGTGACCCGAACAGCACACACTACGCTAACTGCACAGAAAGCACATGGACTGTGGTCTGAGAAGGAAGGTGAGAACAAGAAAGACGGTGTTCATCCAAAGGTACCCCGTACTCAGTGCATATAAAACCATATTCAGTGTGGCCTTCCGGTGCCTTCCAGTGCCCTGCCTCCAAATGCTTATTCTTGCCTTAAGTAATGGCATCAGCATCCTCAATGTCACCCAAGCCAGAATCCTGGAGGTCAGCATGGTGCCTCCCACTCATATTCCCGTACCTTCTACCTCCTGGATGCCTTTCTGACCTGCCCTTTCCTGCCCATGTTGGTGTCTTGGTTCAGGCCTTCTCATCTCTACCTGGACCAGGAAAAAGTCTTCTTCACTGACCTTCTTGCCTCTGGTTTTCCCTGCTCCAATACATCCTCCACACTGTAGTCAGGGTGATTTTTCTCAAATCAGTATCCCACCATATACGTAAGGTTGTCGTCCCGGAGCCAGACAGCCTGGGTTCAAATCTGTATGAGTTCTGAGACCACAAGCAAGATCTGTTTGTCTAACAAAGCAAAATGTTTGTCTAACATTCTGAGGCTCAGTTATGCCACCAGGAAGTGAGGATAACAGTATCTACCTGAGTGTCGTCATCCAGATTGTGGTATACTGCTTCTAAAATGGCTCCCCCCAAAAAATAAAAAAATAAAACGGCTCCCAATGGTCCCACCTTCTGGTGTGCATGCCCTTAGGTAATGCGCTCCCACTTACTGTGCATTGGACCCAGTTACTTGCTTCTCATAAATAGAATACAGCTAAAGTAATGGAATGTCACTTCCAATATTAGATTATAGAAGATTTGGACGTCTGTCTTGCCCACACTCTCCCTCCCTCTGGCTCTTCTCTCCCACTTGCTCTGATAAAGCAAGCTTCCATGTTGTGACTGCCCTATGGAGAGGCCTACATGGCAAGGAGCTAAATGTGGCCTCAGCCAATGAGAACTGAATCCTGCTAGCAACCAAGTGAGTGGGCCGGAGAACAGATCCTTCCCCGGGGGAGCCTTGAGATAAACCCAGCCCCAGCCAACACCTTGGTTACAGTTTTAGGAGAGACCCTTAGCCAGGGCACGCAGCTAAGCTGTGTCTGGATTCCTGACTCACAAAAACTGTGAGATAATAAATGTTCTGAGCCACTAAGTTTTGAGATAATCTGTTATGCAACAATAGATTACTAAAACGATACAGATGAAGGGTTTAGAATAGGACCTGATGCAGAGCCAATAAATATTAGTTCTCATCATCATCATTATAATTACTTGTTTGGACATCCTGCTAGATGGAAGGCTCTAGGAAGGGATGGAAGATGCCTGCCTATTTGTCTACTGGGTCCCAAGCTCCTGGCATAATGCTAAGCACAGAGTCTTTTAGTCAACAGGAAATACTGATGAGTAGAAGAATGGTCAGGAAGGAATGAACTGGGTCCTCCAGACTCATACCGCTCAGGCCGGAAAAGGGGCTGCTGAGAGTTGGGGGGCTGGGGAGCAGCCCGGGTGCCCAGGTTCTCCCTCCAACCAGAAGATGGACCAAGTAAAGTGGGAAGAGACTGTCCCCCAACAGGCTGGAGTACAAGGTCCCTTTGTGGTAGTCCAGCCTCCTCGAGCCCAGGCTATATGTTTCCCAGGAGCCCAGTTACCACAAAGCTCACCCTTGTATCCACCCGAGCCCTGGAAGGCACAGAGAAAACAATGAAACCATCATCACCAAACTTCTTTCCTGGCCCGTGTGTGGACAGGGAGGGCAGGGGAGTAGCTGTGTTTGTCTTGGCTGGGTAACACCATTTTTCTTCACTGAAGAAATATATGCCGGAGGTCCTAAAAGTAGAAGGTAGCTCTCACCCAAGAGAGCTTTATTCCCAGAGGCCCAGCCCCACAGTAATACAAAGAAGCTATATCTCCTACCTACACATCCTTGGGCCCTGTTTTAAGACTCAGTTCGAATGCCACCTCCTCCATGAAGCCCTCCCCAACTTCCCAGGCTCCTGTTGGCACCCTGGGCTTAATGCCTCCATTTGAGCATGCTGTATTCAAAGTACTAGTGAATGCATTTCCGGAATTGCCTGGCCCACCAGGCCAAGGACCTTGCCCTATTTGCTTTTGTATCTCTCATCTTAGCAGCGCTGACAAAGTAGGTGCCAATGTTGAGTGAATTACCCAGAGCTGTTGCATTTTGAATTCAGAAGTGGCAGAAATAAATCTCCAGGAGGGCGGGAAACCCCCCGTTGCACAAGAATGTAGAGAAGATAGGGGTTACATGCAGTGCATCGGAGAAGGGAGGCTCTCAGAAAGTGCTGTACCCCCTGGGGTAAGGAAGTGGGGACTGCAGGGAGAGACCCCCCTCAGTCTGAGGAATTCCAGCTGCTTGACTTCCCTCCTCTGTGCATGGACAAGGACCCTTCCTTATTCTAATCCAGTGGTTCTCAAAGTGTGGTCCCTAGGCCAGCAGCATCAGCATCACTGAAGATCTTGCTAGAAATTCAAGTTTTGGGGCCCCACCTCAGACCTCCTGGATCAGAAACTCTGGGGGCTAGGCCCAGCCATCTGTGTTTTAACCAGCCCTCCATATCATTCTGATGCATGCTTAAGTTTGAAAACTGCTATTCTAAGTACACTGAAAAAGAAGTACACACATATGAAAAAAAATTTGGAAATACAATCCAGATTGACTTAAAATCAAGATTAGATGAGAACCTGAGCCAATGCCCCTTGCTATGAAATGCCCAGGATCAATGAAACACCCCACTATTCTCTATGAAACAGCTCAACAGGCAATTAGATGAACTCAGCACATTTATTTTAAATGTGCAAAATGAATTTTCATATCCTAAGAGTAACACCAGATGTTTTACCTCTTTCTCCTAATTGATTTTCCAGCCTACAGCAATTCGTCTTTATATTTTCCAGTTGGATCCCAGCGCAGCAAGAAGAGTGTGTTCCGGCAGGATTATTAAATGCCATGCATTTTAAAATAAGCATAACTCAGGCCGCCATGCGTCATCTGGGTGGTTGTCTCCCCAAAATTATTTAAAAAAAGAAAAAACGCAGACAGCCCTAGGTACCAGGCAGATTTGAACAGGCAGGAAACCCAGAAAAGGCCCTTTCAAAGGGCTGGGTCTCCAGGCTCTTGGCTGGTTACAAAGCTGAGTCCTGGGCAGTGAGCCCAAGCCTGAGCTCTTCTCCAGAGTCCTGCACTCCCTGGTACAGAAGGATTTGCTCGCTGTAAAACCTGCAAATCAACATTTTGTTTTTCAATGGGAAGTTTTGTCTTTAAAATGGAGAAGAAAAAGTAGGCTCTGGGGATGGAGGTTGAGTGGGGCCGAGGGGCCAAGGAAGGGGGGAAGAAGTGGCTCAGAGAAGAAGCCAGTTTGGGTGGACCCTCTCCCACTCCGCACTTGGGAGAAGCCCAGACGATTCCCCTCTGTGGGCTGATGGGCCTGGAGGCGTGGGAGGCCCTGCTCTGGTCAGGTTGAAGTGGGGGAAAAGTCACCAGCAACCAGGTTTGCCTCACACAACAAAAGCCCTTGGGAATCTGGGGAAAGACAGGGAATTGAAGCCTCAAGCTTTGAAGGGAATGACTTCAAAAGGAAACTTCTCCGTCTCTGCTCTCTGCCATGATTGCCAGAAAACCAGAAAGTGCTGATTCCAAAAACAAAACCCACACATCTCAGGTCGTTGGGAGAGGGGGGCACTATTAGCCATTTTCCCTAGGAGCTGCAGACAGCAGGCAGGTTTGAGCCCCAACGCCTGGAACAGGATTTTAATGTGGTCTCCAGGTGAAACTCTGCCCTGCCCCCTGTCCCCACCGATTCTGAGACCCCCTGCAGCCGACCGGGTGTCTGAAATTGGAGCTCATCCTGACTACATCTCAAAACGTGGCTGCCCCAACTTTAAATAACAGCCACCCCAAACATCCAGTGTTCTGCCCATTACGTGGCCAGTCTCTGAACTTCAAATACAGCATTCTAGCTTCCTAATAGACACACACCCAGATGAAAGTTTGATGATCGAAGGATCAGGTCATGATTTGGGCTCTCCCCCACTTCTACCCCCAGAGCTCTGGCCCCAAAAGTAACAATCTACAATCCTACGGGGTGCTGTGGAACCCTTTTGAGGATGTGAAAGGAATCCAGTAACCAGCCTCCTAGACAGAGAGCTCGGCCCCACACCTGTGATTAACCAAAAAAAAAAGTTACCTAAATTTAAAATGCACAGGTGACAACTTTTCAAGTTTCAAGGGGTAGGAAGCAAAGGCTCCACAGACTTAGACACAGTGTTTTTTAAAGACAGACAGACAATACACACCAGGTCAAAGGTTTGGGACCTGGGTGCCTGGGTACCCCAGTCATCTTCCTCGGAATGGGGGCAGGAGTAACTGGTCTCCCATGGCGACCCAAACCCCACCCATCCCCCAGGGATTTCAGCCTCCTCTACCACAAACACTATCAGGGAAATGGAGTGGTGGCAAGAAAGTATCTTGCCTAGCAGACGTATCCCCTTGCCCCAAATTCACGAGGATAAATCTTTACACACTATTAAATCACAGGAGCCATTTTATAAATGTCATCATAGTCTTTTAATATTTTACATAAAAAACTGTATACACAGCTTATAGAACTTTTATGTAAACATCGTAAGCTCACCACTTTGTCATTTGTCAGTTTATTTAAAAAATAAAAAAACAAGACAACAATTTAGTAGAAGTACCACTGGGTGGGGAAGGGAGGGTGAGACCAGGGGCAGGTTCATTCTCTGTACAGAGATGCAGAGAAAATTTCACACAGCTTTCGAGACTGCCTTGTGAAGGGAAAAAAAAAAAAAAGGAAGGGGGAGTTAAATAGGTCCCAATACTTGTTACTGCCCTTTATCAAAAGAGTGCGCATACCTGCACAAATAAAAATCGCAAAACAGTGTTGCCACTTTTTCAAGAAAACAAAACAAAAATTAGTGGTTTCTTTTTCTTGTTTTTTAAAAGTCATCTTTTAAAAAAAAATCAGAAGTAGATGAGGTTACAGCGTACAAGGATGGTCAGAATGCTACTGTCTTATGCAAATGACAAGAGCATTAAGTGTCAAACAATTGTGCAAAGAATTCTTTCAAAAAAAACAAAAACCAACAAGTTTTAGCTTTTTAAATAAATCAAATAACATCAGTTTCTTGGACCGAACAATTTCCACTTGTATGACAGGCACAAAGTTCGCTTATGGCAAAAAACGACCCAAAGCACTCTCCCCCTCCTCCTGCCCGGGGCCGGTGAGGGGTTCACCTGGGGCTGGCCCGCAGGATCCGAGAGAGTCTGGAAGTTGTGTCCTCTCAGCCCCACGGCAGTTGGAAATGTCTTCCCCAGGGGTTGGCAAGCTGGCCAAGTCCTGTTCATGCTTGGATGGGCGCCCGACCCAGGCTGGGCCGGGGCTCTTCCGGCGCCCTGTCACTCCACCCCCACCACCACCATTAAATAACACCATCCCACCTTCGAAAATAAAATTATATCTATATTTATATAACACCCCATCCTCCCCGGCCCTCCCCTCCCGCAGTTCCCGCGGTCTATGGTACAGACAAGGGACAGCAGGCGCTCGCTGGGTTCTGAGCGAACATCTGATGGGGCGCGGCTGCACCCCGGCGCCAAGCTCTTCTCCGGGGACCAAAGGCGGGGGTGGGTGAAAGTGGGGCGGGGGAATGGAACAAACACACAGCCACACACTCTGAAGAGGCTTGCCTCTTCAGAAAAGGGTGCTCGGGGGACCCTTGGCACTCAGCAGGCGCCCGGGCCTGTGCAACACAGCCGGACGCACACAGACACTGGAAAGGGGGCGCCCCGTGCCTCCCACGCCGACTCCCGGCGCCAGAGCCAGAGCCAGAGCCGCCGGGTCACAGCCGCCGGGCCGGTGGGGTCCTTGGGGGACGCGGGTCTCCCCTTCTTCGGGCTCGAGGTGCGGGGTGGGGGGTCGGGCCCGAGAGGGGGAGTCGCGCCGGCAGGGGCAGGCAGGGCGGGCGCGGCCCTCATAGCACCTTGCAGCAGTTGATGCAGCCGTTCTGGGAGCCGTAGCGCTTCTGCAGCGCGGCGCGCGTGGCCGTCTCGAAGACCTCGCGCACGCCCTCCTTGGTCTTGGCCGAGCACTCGAGGTAGTCGTAGGCTTGGATGCGCACGGCCATAGCGCGGCCGTCATCCGTGCGCACGGGTTCCTGCTTCATGCGGGCCAGCTCCGTGCGGACGTGCTCGTCGCTGCGCAGGTCTTTCTTGTTGGCCACCAGGATGATGGGCACGTTGGGGCAGAAGTGCTTCACCTCGGGCACCCACTTCTCGGGGATGTTCTCCAGCGAATCGGGGCTGTCCACTGAGAAGCACATGAGGATCACGTCGGTGTCTGGGTAGGAGAGCGGCCGCAGGCGGTCGTAGTCCTCCTGGCCCGCCGTGTCCCACAGCGCCAGCTCCACCTGCTTGCCGTCCACCTCGATGTCGGCCACATAGTTCTCGAAGACGGTGGGCACGTACACCTCGGGGAACTCGTCCTTACTGAACACGATCAGCAGGCACGTCTTGCCGCACGCGCCGTCGCCCACCACCACCAGCTTCTTGCGGATGGCCGCCATGAGCGGGCCGGGCCCGGGCAGCAGGAGGGGGCCCGCGAACGCCTCGCTGCCGTCCCGCTCGCCGCTCACCTCGGGCTGCGCGCTCGGGGGCGAGGGTCGCTAGCTGCACCCGGGCCCCGCGGTGGCGCGTTCTCTCGGTGCGCTCAGGCTGCCGCGGCGGGGGCGCGGGGGCATAGGGCGCGCCGGGCGTCTCCGCGCTGCTCCCGGGCGGTGGCCGCTCTTCTCGCCCCGGGCCCGGGGCCCGCGCCTTTGTGCGCAAACGGTGGCTGCAACAGCAGAGCCGGCCTAGCCCCCTCCCCGGTTTGTATAGATTTCGCCCAGGGAACAGGAGAGCACTCGACTACAGCCAGACTGCGGTGGCAGATGCAGGCTGCGGCCCTAGCGCCCGCTATTTAAAGAGTTCAGCCACTTTCTTAATATAGCCGCCCAATGGGAAGCGAGCCGACTGAGCTCATCGCTGCGGAGCTTGGCTCTGATTGGCCACCCGCTGCAGCCCAGGGGCGGGGCCGGCCGAGCTTGATTGACGGCCCAGGCCGCGGGGCTGGGAGAGGCGGGCGACTGGGGAGTCTGCGCCTCCGCTGGCGCGGCGGGGCTCTGGCCGCCCCAGTGTCCCCCCCCCCCCCGCCTTGGCCGCGTCCTCTGCGCGACGGGCCAAGGCCCCGAGCTGGCGGCCTGGAGCCTGCGGGGCCCGGGCGAGCGGTTCCGAGAGAAGGCAGCACTTTGTGGGGCGTTGGCGACTGCCTCCCACTCAAAATTGTCCCGCTTCCGTGCAAACTCCCAGCGGTGGCCGGACCTGTGGGGGAGGGAGCGGCCCCTTTAAGCGGTTTTGTTTTTAAATAAACACACACACGTTGGTTTCCAAGGAAGGTTTTGTTCTTTCCTTTCAGAAGAGGCCCCTTCCCTCGTCTAGTCCGCCACTCCCACCCCCCCCCCCCCGCCCCGGGGACTCTTCGTGGGACAACATTAGGTTCGGACCCGTGAGGCCAAGAGCTGACTGTGAGCTGGGTGGGCCTGGGCCTGGCCTCCAGTTCTTCCAAGTCCTATCGCCACCGCTCCTCCTCCCCACCGTCCACACCAAACACCGTCCCTCCCCTCCATCTCTAGGTGAAGATCAGGGGAAGGAGGGACCGTGGAAAAGGAAGGTTGGGGCTGGTTGCAGGACTTTATGTCCACTTGGAGGAAGTTGCAAGGCAGAAAAACGCAGCTTTGGCCCTGGTTTGCATGATTAATTCGGATCCTGGTAGTCAGGCTGCGAACTGTCTGAAGTAAATAGTACAATAAAATCCAACAACCTCCCACCCCACTGGGCAAGAAGAGGGTGAGGCCTGAGGCTGGGGACAGAGGGGGCGGACAGGGAGCTTGCAAGTGAGGACACAGCAAATTAGTGTCTGGTGGGGTGCTAGATCTTCTCCTACACACCAGGACTTGATTCATCTACCCCAGAGTGGGATCTAGAAGGACCTCAGGCAAAGGATTTCACAGGACAGAAGAGTTTGAAGAAAACAGAGAGGTGGGGGGCGCCTGGGTGGCTCAGTTGGTTAAGCGACTGCCTTTGGCTCAGGTCATGATCCTGGAGTCCCGGGATCGAGTCCCACATCGGGGTCCCTGCTCAGCAGGGAGTCTGCTTCTCCCTCTGACCCTCTTCCCTCTCGTGCTTTCTCTCTCTCGTTCTCTCTCTCTCCCAAATAAATAAATAAAATCTTTAAAAAAAAAAAAAAACAGAGAGGTGGGAAAGAATAAGACAAACTCTAAAAACAGGGACTAGCTTAGGGTGACTGGCATGCTGCTGGTTACTCTTGATGGAGAGAGAGAGAGTTGAAACTCAGGTTGAGGCCAATCATGGAGGGCTAAAGTACCAACTACACAGTTTGGGCCATATCCATCGTTGAGGCAGCGGGGTGCCTACTGGTTTTTTAGCAAAGGAGAGACTCACACATCATGATGAGGTTATGGCCTCATATTTCTGCCTCCCTATCTAAGACTGGAAGCTGGTGGAGAGGCAGGATTCTGTCTTACCTCAACATCCTGAAGCACAATGCCTCACCCTATGAAAGAACCAGTAAATGACTGTGGAGAATTCACCTAAATGCTCAGGAACTCAGAACTTTCTGGGGTCTCCTACCTCAGATTCCAGGCTCTGTGTTGACAGCCATCCAGCCAAGCAGCCAGCTGTAACTAAGCTGTGGTCTTTTCACGTATGATTCGTATGTTGAGGTCTGGGTCTCTACATGAACACCACAAATAGAACAAGTCAAATAAGACAGTAGCACCCTAATCCCTAGACCCGGTCCTATAGGGAACATATTGAAACGCCCAAACCGGCTTCCCTCACACTGGATAAGCTCCACTGTTTGTGTTTTTCAGATCTAAGGAACAAGTAAATAATTTTTTCACAGTGGGATCCCACAGGAGAAAAGAAGGGTTTTTTTGGGGCGCCTGGGTGGCTCAGTTGGTTAAGTGACTGCCTTCGGCTCAGGTCATGATCCCGGAGTCCTGGGATCGAGTCCCGCATCGGGCTCCCTGCTCAGCGGGGAGTCTGCTTCTCCCTCTGACCCTCTTCCCTCTCATGTGCTCTCTCTCTCTCTCATTCTCGCTCTCTCAAATAAATAAATAAATCTTTAAAAAAAAAAAAAAAAAAAGAAGGGTTTTTTTGATCATTGGTTTAGGGTTCCCACCTGGAAACTTTTCTTCTTTCTTTTTTTCTCTTTTCTTTCTTCTTCTTCTTCTTCTTCTTCTTCTTCTTCTTCTTCTTCTTCTTCTTCTTCTTCTTCTTCTCCTCCTCCTCCTCCTCCTCCTCCTCCTCCTCCTTCTTCTTCTTCTTTTTTAGTTAGCCTGTTAGAAAAATTTTATCTAAATTTTTCTTGTTTTAGTCAAAACCTTTTATAGCTGCATTGTTAAAAACACGGCTTTCCTTTATCTTAATATAGCTTGAGAATCTTGGCTATGTCCTTAAGCTTCAAATATTAAGAAAAAATATCAAACAAAACTTTGTATCATGTATTTTTTGAAAAACTGAAATACAAAGAATCAGGAAGAGAGATTCAATTCACTCATTTCCTGACTCTCAGACATAAGATATGAGTGTTCCAAGCCTGAGCTTCAATATCGCAATAATTTCTAAAAATACTCGGTAAATATGCCAAAGTAAACAAAGAGAAAAATCCGTGTTCTGCAGCAAGTGCTCTTCATGCTGTTCATTTTTATGTCCAGGATACGTTGACAAACTCTGTGGAAACAGACTACTTCGAAGACTGCACCACTCACAGAATAAACTTTTCCAAACTAGGTGATGTGCCAGACAGGCTCCTCCCTGCGCCCCCTCTGCCAGCACAGGATACTCCCACTGAAGGGCAAGGGCAGGGATTGGTCCCTGAGAAGAAATCATGTTAACAAATTAGCTTTGTTAACATATAGACTCACTGTGTGACAGAGCCTACACCAGTGAGAGAGGGAAATGATCCCTCAGACAAAAGAGAGATGTTAATCTATCTCCAATCTTCAGTTTCATTTATTTGGGTCATTGTTTTGTTTCGTTTTGTTTTGCCCAGTGTTTCCTATAGATCCTGTAAATCACCCCCCAATTGCTCTCAGACAAGACCAGATACTGGAATGTTCATTAGATTTTAGTGCCACCTTGTGGCAATCTTAATAGGGTGTGTGTGTGTGTGTGTGTGTCTGTGTGTCTGTGTGTCTGTGTGTAATGTATATATGATTATAAAAACTCTTATCTAGTTAAAAAGCATGCGTTTTATGATGATTTTTATTTTAAGATTTTTTCACAGGATTTCAAACCCTAGAGTTTTACAAGTAGATTCTTTAGAAATTCTTCACATATATATTTATACATCTATTCACATAGATATTTATACACACGTACAGCTATTTTCATATACACCTAAGAAATTAATTCCTTCCTAAATAGTAACTTTTTTTTTCTTTTCAAGTAGGCTCCACACCGTGGACCCCAAACCAGGGCATGAACTCATGACCCTGAGATCAGGATCTGAGCTGAGATTAAGAGTCCAACACTTAACGAATGAGCTACCCAGGAGCCCATTACATTAGAAGTTACATTTAGTAACTTCTAAATGAGATTTGAAGAAAGAGAGAAAACCTATGGCATCTCACTAATTTATGTAACAATGGACTTCTTTTGCCCTAAATATAATATAGAGAAATGTAAAACAACTTTAACTACAAAAATCATCTTCTTTTTTCTCCAGTTCAGAAAATAATTACTGGATATTCTGGTATAATTAGAAGTAATAATGATTTATTTACCAATAGGCATTTACTGGGAATCAGAAATGCCACACACATTCCGGACAGTATTTGATTTTTAAATTTTTTTTCCACTTTAAGGAGTAGCTTGAAGTCTCTAGGACTACTGTCAACCTTCCATCTCAGTGCAATGAGCTCTGAAACAGGAAAGTCTCTTCTAAAACCACCCATGTGGGCGCCTGGGTGGCTCAGATGGTTGAGCGTCTGCCTTCAGCTCAGGTCATGATCCCAGGGTCCTGGGATCGAGTCCCACATCAGGCTCCCTGCTCAGTGGGAAACCTGCTTCTCCCTCTGCCTCTCTCTCTCTCTCTCTCTCTCTGACTCTCATGAATAAATAAACATTTTAAAAATAATAATAATAATAATAATAAAATAAATAAATAAATAAAACCACCCATGCAATTGCAATGTGGGAAAACCAAGGAGGTCCCATTTGGTCCATTTGGGCCCATTCGGCCATGAGTTACATAGTGAGCCTTCGAGCTACTTTCTGAGGTCTCCAGCTATGAGCCACAGCAGGAAACATCCATCTCCTGCCCTAGGGTTGTGGTCCGATGGGACCCAGGCCTAAGACAGGGAAGGCTGGGCTCACTGGAGAACCACCATAGCTAAACTGTTAAACTTCAGAATGTGGGCGTTGAACTCAGATCAGACAGACACCTGTCTGTCCAGCCCAGGGCCAGGTCAAGGGGAATAGGCAGTGGGCAGTGGGGCAGATCCTAATCACTCTAAAATTTTGCTGTGTCCCATTCCAGTAGCCGTTAGCTGCATGTGGCTGTTGAGCACTTGAAATGCTGCTCATGCCACTGAAGAGCTAAGTTTTTAATGTTATCTGATTTTAATCAGTTGAAGCTGAAATAGAAAAACTGATATTCAGGGGGAGGAAATGGGGAGATGTTGATCAAAAAGTACGAACTTCCAGTTACAAGATGAATAAGTTCTAGGGATCTGCTGCGCAGCATGGTAACTGTAGTTAATAATACCATATTAATACTTGAAAGTTGCTCAGAGAGTAGATCATAAGTGTTCTCGCCACAAAAAAAAGAGATGGTAATTACATGATGTCGTCAAGGGCTTAGCTAACACAGTGGCTGTAGTGGTAATCATTTTGCAATATGTAAGTGTATCATATCAACACTTTAAACTTATCCACCTAGAACTTACCCAACGTTTTATGTCAATTATATTTCAATAATAATGCTAAAAGAAAGAACTGAATGAATACTGATATGGACCGCAAAAAATTAAAAAAATAAAAACGGATATTTAATTCAGTTAGTGGGAAACTTTTACATATGTTTGAAACAACTTAGGTATGTGAATCTACTTTTTCCTACTGGAAATTTTATGGAGTCCAAATACAGATTGAGGGATGCCTGGGTGACTCGGTCAGTTAAGTGTCTGCCTTCAGCTCAGGTCATGATCCCAGGGTCCTGGGATTGAGTCCCACATCGGGCTCCCTGCTCAGCGAGAAGCCTGCTTCTCCCTCTGCCTGCCGCTCCCCCTGCTTGTGTGCTCTCTCTCTCTCTCTGACAAATAAATAAATAAAATATTTAAAAAAATAAAAAAACAAAACAAATACAGATTGAGTATTTTCAATGAAAATTTAGCACCCGAATTAAGATGTAAACATGTAAAAAACACATAAAATAGTCCATAAATATATTTTATATTAATTACATATTGAAATGATAATATTTTAGATATAGTAAATATATTTTTAAATATATTAGATTTAATATGTTGGGTATGCTTGGATATAAAATTCAAATTAATTTACTTCCTTAATGGTTTTTAATGTGACAACTAGAAAATTTTAAATCACACACGTGGGGGTGCCTGGTGGTTCAGTCGGTTAAGCATCTGCCTTCCGCTCAGGTCATGATCTCAGGGTCCTGGGACCGAGCCCCGCATCGGTCTCCCTGCACAACGGGGAGTCTGCTTCTCCCTCTCCCTCTGCCTGCCGCTCCCCCTGCTTGTGCTCTCTCTGTCTCTGTGTCGGATAAATAAATAAAATCTTTTAAAAAAAAATCTCAAAAAAAAATCGCACACATGGTTCACATTACCCATCTCTTGGATGGCACTGCTCTAAAATGTCTACCAGTCGGGGCACTGGGTGGCTCCGTCAGTTAAGCATTTGCCTTCCGTTCAGGTCATGATCCTGGTGTCCTGGGATCAAGCCCCACGTTGGGCTCCTCGCTCAGTGGGGAACTTGCTTCTTCCTCTCCCTCTGCTGCTCCCCCTGCTTGTGCTCTCTCTCTCTCTGTGTGTCAAATAAAATAATAAAATAAAATAAACTGTCTACAGGTGCACGTGGCTCTCTGGCTACTCCCTCACACATCGTCTCAGGGAGTAACTTTTGTATGAGCCCCCTGAAGCCTGTTAATCTTCCTATGGGTATAATTTCCTTTTATTTGTGCCAAACTCACTGCTGGGTTTCATTTCAGAGGGCCCAGACACTCAGCTGAACACTGTGGCTAGGATAATCTGGAGCCTCCCTACCCCCCCTTCCCCCGCTGCTCTCCAGGCCAGGCACCCCCTCGCCTTTCATCTGCCCCCACTACAGCAGCAGCCCCTCCCTAATAAGTCCAGCTCTCATCCCGACACCCGGGAGGTATGCTCCTCAACAGTGGAGGCTGTTTGGCCTTTCTACGTGGTGACATATTTTCCTCTCCAAATAAGAGAATCAAAATCTAGTCCTCTTCCAATTTTGGTAGTAAAGTGGGGGCTGTCGGTTTGTCTCTGGAACTCTCATTAAACCTCAGGCCTCTCAATTTAATTCAGCAAACACGGATTGAGGAGGGGGGGGAGGAGGGGAAGTAAGGGCACAAAAGATAAGTAGGGCCATCATGTAGCCATCATGTAAAGACACACACACACACAGGTGGGTCGCAATATCACTAATATGTAAATGAAGGGTGGAGAAGACTTCACACAGGAGGTCACATTGAGCAGAGCCTTGACTAACAAGTAGGATTTTTCCAGAAGAAAGAGCTGCCCATTGGCACCATCTAGAGCACTGACTGTGTAGCTATTATGTGCACAAAGCTTCCAATCAGAGCCATCTGATGAAAAAGGAGAAGTAGCAATGGGCAGAAGTAGAAAAAAACGCTCCTCCTTCTATGCATGAGATTTGCCTGATGGTGGCAGCCACATGAGGTCGGCCTCGCCCTGAGGACAGAAAGGAAGGAGAAAGGTCACAAGAACGTGCCATTATCAACAGCGTTACAAAATCCACCCCAGCAGATGCTTGCCGATCCTGTGGCGAATGCTGAGATCGCACATACATTTGTTACTTTAGCAAAAGCTCCGGGAAAGTGGTGTGAAGATGAAATAAGCCGAAGGGAGGGGAGCCTCACACCAGGAGGCTGGAGACCTGCTCGCCAGACCTCCTAGCTCCTGGCCGCCCAGCTAGGAACAGACCCTCCCTTCTGGGTCTCAGTTTCCCCATGAGAGGTAGTACTCCAAGGCTGGAAACTCAGGTGTCCACAGGGGTCCTGCAGGTCGCACAACTGTGTGTAACACTGGGCGGTGGTGGAAACTGGGGGGAACCAGAGAACATGCCATATCTAAGTTATCAAAGTCCAGAATTGGAAAGCAAACCACTGCATTGCCCGAAAAGGACAAGCAGAGCAGACTAGATTTGGCCAGCAGAATCAGTTTGTGAACCTTACGAGATAAATTTCATTTTTAATGAATCAAAGGGGCTCACCTACAGAAAAATAATATCATTGATCCTTTCATAAAGTCAAAAAAATATATAAAGCAAAAACAAAGTTTTTTATTTAATTTTATTATCCAAAATCTTATTTCTTTGAATTGCTTAAACTGAGGTCCAAAAGATGAAATATTCCAAAGTATGGAATCTAGGGAAATGTGGTCTTACATAGAACATTCTCACAGCTGAGAGGGGGTTAGCATTCAGTTGCGGGGGGGGGGGTGTTACCCCCTGATGTCAATCCAGAGGGCATTAACACCAAGTTTTTTCCTCTTCCCTGTTTTCAGTCTTGAAAGCAAATGATCTAATCAAAGTATTTATACAGAGATGATTCACTTCTTGTGTTATCTTATGATGTCAGAATTTTGCAATAGGGAGGAGCTGAATTCACAATGGATTTCCACACTCCAATGTGGCTCCAGTGAAGAAGTTTATAGCACGAGGCAGAGCCTGGATGGGAGCCACTGCTCAGAACCGGAATCTGGGGAGCAGACAACATAATCTGGAGGAGGCAGTAATGGATATGCTTTACCTGCCATCCCTGGGCCTCTGTTTCCACCCCAACAATACAGGTGGGTGGAACATGGCTCAACAAAAGAAACCGTTCTTCTTGAGAACCTTCAGTCAGAAAGGAGAGCACAGGAGACTCTCTCTTTTAGACAGCTCAGTTGGAACTGCTTCATCCTTGAAATGTGGAGTTGTGTGATTGCTATTCAGCTCGGTCACAGAGTATGCTGAAGAAAGAAGTTGGTGCATTTATAGTGTGGAAATCTCAGTGCTATGCCTCTGAAGGGACTGAACTTGATTCATTGCGCTAACATGTGTTGGTTGCCTCCCGCATGCCTGCCAGCCTCTAAGGAGCTCAAGAACTTAGCATATGCAGCATCTCACAGCTGCTGAACTTCCAGTGTCTGAATGAGGTAGAGGCAGGGCTTGAACCTGGCAGATAGGAATGGTGACAGCCACCTGCTCTCATTCAATCATTTGTTCTGCGAACATACCCAGTGCCACCAGTGGGATACAGGAGGAATCAGATAGAGCCCCTGCCCTCAAAGGAGCTCCAGTCCATAAGTATGATGGCGACCCAGTACAATAATTATAACAACTAAACTGAATGCTTCAGTCTAGTGTGGTGAGTACTACATTGGGTAGGCCCAGGGGAGGGGCCTGAGGAGGTCAGAGAAGGCTTGAACTAAGTGGTATGTTGGCACTTTGGTGGCCTTCATTGAACCACATCCCCTAGTATTCATCTCTTGTGTGACCCCCTCCCATGATGAGTCTGAGTTTGGCCTGTGACTAGATTAGGCCAATGGGACATCAGCAAGAATGCAAGTTGCATCTAGATAAGTACTCACACATTCTTCTTGGAACCTGGCTGCCATGCTTTAAGGAAACTCAATACAGCAGGTGGAAGAGCCCATATGGAAGAGAATTGCGCTTCTGACCAAGAGTCTCAGCTAAGCTCCAGCTGGTGGTCAGCAGCAACTGCCAGCTATGTGGGTGGGGCCATTTGAACCTTCCTTCCTAACACCTCAATAAGCACCATGGGGAGTAGAAGAACGGCCTGAGTCGACCCACAGAATCCTGAGAAATAATAAATTGTTACTTTTGTAAGCCACTATCTGTTCGGATGTTTCGTTCCAAAGCAATGGATAACCAAAACAAGCAGAGTCTTGATGGTTGCACAGAAGTTAGCCAGGCCAAGAGAGGAAAAGAAAGGCATTCTAGAGTATGAAGGCATGAGATAGCAAAACAGTTACAGGTACTAGGCAGATCGATATGGCCGGCATATGGGACATAAGGTAGAGAGAAGCAGTTGCTGCAACTAAGACTGGCCGGGCTCAGACCAGAGCCTCTGCAGATGGGTGAGGAATTCCAAAACCACCCCCTAGGTTCAATGATTCACTAAGAGGACTCACAGAACTCAACATAGTTGTACTCACAGCTGTGATTTATTAGAACAACAGGATGCCAAGCAAGATTAGCAGAAGGAAAGGCACATGGAGCAAAGTCTGGGGAAACCCAGGTGCAAGGGAAATTGTGTTTCTTGAGGGTGCTGTATCCTCTCCCAGGGAGTCATGGGAGAGGGTACAGGACACACTCACTTCCCCCAGCAGTGAGTTGTGACAACACATGTAAAACCTTGCCTTCTCTCTTATTAGAGAATCAGTGCCCAGGATTTTTACCAACGGCCATGATGCTTGATTTTTTACGTCAACCTAACAAAGCTATGGTACCCAGTTATTTGGTCAAACACTAAACTAGACATTGCAATGAAGGTATTTTTCAGATGTGATTAACATATAAACCAGTAGATTTTAAGTAATGTGATTACTGTCCACAGTGTGGGTGGGTCTCATCCAACCAGTGGAAGACCTTCCGAGCAAGCCCAAGGTGTCCCGAAGAAGAAAGAATTCTCCTGGAGACTGCAGCATAGACACCCAGCCGTTGTTTCCAGCCTGCTCCCCTGCAGAATTTGGGCTCCACTCTGAATTTCCAGGCTGCCAGTCTGCCCTACAGATTTCAAAGTTGCCAGCCCCCACAATTACATGAGCCAGTTCCTTAAAATGAATCACTCTCTCTCTCTCTCTCTCTCTCTCTCCATGTATGTATATCCCATTGGTTCTGTTTCTCTGAAGAACTGTGCTAAGTACCCTCTGCCCGGCATGTGCCCAAATTCCAGACTCCCAGAAGAAATGAGGTGTTTAGCATGGGCTATTGTGTTTGCACAAACAGTTTGGATCAAGTGAGCTGCTCTTCTCAGTTAATGGTGGGGACAGTCCTAAAATCTCAGTTCCCAGATGCCCGTCAATGGCAACCTGCTAAGCAGGCCTTTTTCTTTTTTTTTTTAAGATTTTATTTATTTATTTATTTGAGAGAGAGAGCACAGAAGGAGAGCGAGAGGGAGAAGCAGACTCCCCACCGAGCAGAGAGCAGAGAGCCAACGTGGGGCTTGATCCCAAGACCCTGAGATCATGACCTGAGCTGAAGGCAGACGCTTAGCCGACTGAGCCCCCCAGGAGCCCTGAGCAGGTCTTTCTAAGAATAAGCAGTAGGTCTGCGTGTAAATTTCTTTCTGTACAGAAGGTAAGGAGTTTACACTGTAGGCAATAGGGAGTCATTGAATTTTTTAGGTGTAAATATATTGTTCCACGGAAGATTTTAGATGTGCGTGAGGGAGAGAGGGAAGGATGACATACTGTTTTGTTTCATAAGGCCATGCCCGCAGCATGTGGGGAAGGGCCCAAAGAAGGGGCAAGTAGGGAAGTAGGCCTCCAACTCTCAGGCCTCTCTGGTCAACCAGGCAGAGCAAGGATGGAGAGAACGGGGCATATTTAAGAAAACAACAGGAGCTGTGGAAGGTGTGTTCCCACTTCCAGGTTGTTACTTCCCCTCCCAGTCAGTGAGAGCCTTAGAGCGGGTGAGGGTGTGTGTGTCTGTCTGAGTCTGAGTCAGTCTGCGTCTGCGTCTGGGTGTTGGGGCCGGCTCACCTGCCACACCCATTCTCCGGAGGCTTCAAGAGAAGAGGCAGGAGAGGGCTAGATCTGTGTCCACCTAGGAGGTAGAGTCGGCTCTCTGGAACCCTGAGCCCCCCCACCCCCACCCCCACCCCAGGGCCCTTGCCCTGGTCTCTCCCCTCCCACCACAATCCACATGGGGCTTGAGGCAGGGCCCAAAGGCATGCAGAGAATCTCAAAGCGGAAGCGATCCTAGAGTACAGCCCTAAGCTTGTACTGCTCCAGGTGTGGTCCGTGGACCAGCAACACTAGCATTTCTTGCAAGCTTGTTAGAGACACAGAATCTCAGGCCCCAGCCCAGCCCAGGCCTCTATAGAATCAGAACCCAGAGCTCCACAAAGTATGAACAGTCGAGTTTGACAAGCACTGCGCTCAGCTTGTGCCCCGCCGACTGTGCTGGAGGAAACAGGGTAGCGGTGGTTCAAGGGAGTGTGTGCTGAGCCGCAGATCGCGGCTTCACCTGGGCCAGGGGCCTACCATCTGTGTAGTCCTGAGTATCGTCTTCCTCGGCATCAGTTCTCAGCCATGAACCGGGGCATTAATAGTGCCTCCCTCATTAGGCTATTGTGAGTTAAATGAGTTACTGCACGTAAAGTATTTAAAACGTGCTGTGTGCATCCCTGGAAACTGTGAGCTGTCCTTCCTGAGGGCTCCTCCAGCTTCTGCTTGTCCTGCCCCCTCCCATCAACACACACACACACACACACACACACACACACACACACACACTCCCCCACTGCAGGGCCAGGGGAGCAGCCATTCTTCACTCGGCCCGCCCTCATGGGAGAAGACCCCTCCCAGGGCTCCTGGAAGCTGTGTCTGCTCCCTCGACCTAGGACAGCCCTTCAGTTCTTGGGAAAGGACTCCTTCTCCAAGTCTGCTCGTCTCCTGGCAGTTCTGGTCCCTACGACCCATCTCTGCAGGCCCTGGCTGCCTGCCTGGGAGCCCGTCTCTGAACACACGGTGTTTTGCCTATGCCTTTCTTAAGGGATGCTCCTGGGGTCAGGTCATGACTCCAGGGAGGGTCTCACCTGGCCCCTTAGACCTGCCAGTGCTGCAGGGCAGGCTGGTCTGATGGCTGCAGAATGAAGCCCCCTGCAGAGGCACTGCCACCAACGTATCCCAGGTGGAGTGGATTCTGAGCCACCCAGGTGAGTCCGTACGGAGCAGAGAGAATGTGGAACCCTCTGGCATCTTGGCCAAGGGGAGACCTAGGGAAAGGCAAGGCCCCTCAGTGGGCTCCCAGAATCATGAGAGGGTGGCCCAACTGTCTCTCCCATCTGTGTGAATCAACTTCAGCAATGTCCCCATTACCGTTAGGAGAGGGCAGAGGGTGGTACATCTCAAATGGGGAACGCGCTGCATGTCATTGTTTTTTCTTTTTTTTATTTACTAATTTTGAGAGAGAGCACAAATGAGGGGGAGGCAGAGGGAGAGGGAGGAGCAGACTCCCTGCCGAGCAGGGAGCCTGATGCGGGAATCGATCCCAGGACCCTGGGATCATGACCTGAGCTGAAGGCAGACGCTTAACCAGGTGCCCAGTGCGACAATCTCTTGACTACAGTTGAATTTAGAACTCCCTTTTAAACTTTTGGCTGATGTTCTTGAAATTTAAACAAAATAAATAAGCCCCTAGGAACAATAATGCCAGTGATGATTATTAACAGTAAGTATCATAAATAACATTTTGCGGACTTGGTGTTAGCTATCGTTAAATTCTTGACATGCGTTATTTCATCTAATTGTCACAAGCCTGAGTAAGGTGTCAATATCGACAGCCTATTCAGAAGCTACCCCCTCCGCCTGCCCCTTTCTAGAGGATTCTGGGTTTGCCTGCTGGACAACAGGCTCTTTCCTGTGATCATTAGTGGAGAAGAGAATCAAAAGGAGCTGAAAGCCTGAGTTGACTTACATTTCTGAAGGCCCTGGAGCTTCTCTGAGAAAAAAAAAAAAAAAAAAAAAAACTTGTCCAAAAGGCCAGAAAAGTGGTCAAGAGAGAAGTGGGGATAAGAGAGGACAATCGGGGGGCACCTGGGTGGCTCAGTCGTTAAGCGTCTGCCTTCGGCTCAGGTCATGGTCCCAGGGTCCGGGGATCGAGCCCCGCATCGGGCTCCCTGCTCCGCAGGAAGCCTGCTTCTCCCTCTCCCACTCCCCCTGCTTGTGTTCTCTCTCTCGCTGGGTCTCTCTCTGTCAAATAAATAAATAAATAAATAAATCTTTTTTTTTTTTAATTTAAAAAAAAAAGAGGAGAATCTGTGGAGAGGCAGCCTTGAGGACAGGAGTCTGGGGAATTTGCTGGGTTGAGGGAATTCCTATTACGTGTTTTATGCTATAGCTCCCCTTGGGCACTTTTTTGGGAGATTAATACACGTTTTTATTTCTTTTCAAAAAATTTTTTTGAGCTGGAGTTACGTGTCTTCTAGAAGCAACACAGAACGGAGCTAGAACTGAGCCAGCCAGTTTTATTTGTATTACACTATTATTATCCCCACCACTTAGAGATAAAGAAGCAGAGATTAGAAAGTTTAAATAACTTGCCTAGGGTTGCACTGCCAGTAAATGTCAAAAATAATTCCATTGAGCAATCTGTGCTCCTGGACAGCTAGCACTTACCCCGGTGGTTCAGAGGAACATGAAGACTGCTATTTCTAGGCTCATCCAGGTCAAGGGTTTTCTAGTGGCCCAGATCACACACAGAAGTGACTCCAGAACTCCTGGGTTGTGAATACCATTTTGTTCACTCCCTTCCTTGAAGTATGTTCCCCAAATTGTCCCCTCATCTTCCTTTCCCTCCATGACCGACACCCCCCACCCCCCACCCCACCGCCTACTTCCAGAAGCCGGCCTCTGGATGAGCTCCTCCCACCAGGCAGACACTGCCTGATGTCTTCATCAAGCTTTGACCTTGCACTTTACAGCCAGTGGTTGCCATGGCGAGTGAGAGGCTGGCAGGCCTCGCAGGGCACAGCGGGTACAGGGAGTCCTGCCAAAATCATCCACTCCCTCCCTAATCATTTCTTGAGCCCACACTGGGAAAACAGCACTCCCTGGAGGCAATTCTCTTTCCTTTCTCTCTGAAACTCTTCCTGACTTAGAGCTCTATTGTCATAAAATAAAACTAAGCACGCCGTGGACCTCTTTAGGTTGTAGGACTTTAGCCCACGTGCTGGCCGAGGGTGCCAGGAAGCCATTGTCGAAGAGATTGGACCATAGTAAAGACGGACCTGGCCGGTGAGAAGAGGGAACGGGGGACTTTTCTATTTTTTATCATATAATGGTTCGAGCATAAGAAAAGTATGAAGAGTAATATCTGCTACCCAGCTCTGCTAATCTGTGAATTTCTCATATGCATTTCAAATCATTTTGGTACAGATGAAACCACAGCGTACCCCTCCCTAAGCCTGCTCCCGGACCTCCCTCTCTCAATTATGTTGTTTAACATCCCCACGCGTATATGTATTCATTCAGCACACACGCATGTGTCCGAAAGATATATGGTGGTGTTTTGTATGTTTTAAATTTTTATACCAATAGTGTCGTGCTTTACAGAACTTCTGCAACTTGCTGTTTTTATTCAGTGATATGTGTTTTGAGATGCGGCTATGTTAATACATGTAGTTCTTGTTCGTTCACTTTACCTATATGGTATTCCATTTTATAAATATTTATGCATTCTCTTGTTGTTGGGTATTTGGGTTATTTCCAAATTTCTTTCTGATACAATTGTTTTAAAAAAGAGACAACAGGGCGCCTGGGTGGCTCAGATGGTTAAGCGTCTGCCTTCGGCTCAGGTCACGATCCCAGGATCCTGGGATCGAGTCCCGCATCGGGCTCTCTGCTCCTTGGGCGCCTGCTTCTCCCTCTGCCTCTCTCTCTCTCATGAATAAATAAAAATTTAAAAATAAATAAATAAATATTAAAAAATAGACAACAGGGGCGCCTGGGTGGCTCAGTTGGTTAAGCTCCTGCCTTCGGCTCAGGTCATGATCCCAGGGTCCTGGGATCGAGTCCTATGTCAGGCTCCCTGCTCAGCGGGGAGTCTGCTTCTCCCTCTGCCTGCAGCTCCCCCTGCTTGTGTGCTCACTCTCTCTCTCTCTCTGTCAAAAAAAATAAATAAAATCTTTAAAAATAAAAAAAAAGAAACTTCCTTTTCCTGCCACCTTCTGCCTATAAAAGCCTTTCATTTTTGTACAGCCCTTTAGAGCATTCTTCGATTTGCTGGATGAGACGCTACCTGATTCATGATTGTTTACTAAAATCAATTTGATTTTTAATTTTACTCAGTTGAATTTTTTTTAACACAAACAATGCTAACCAACTGGAGAGGCCAATGTGTACATCCAGAAGAGTTTCTAGGAAATAGGCCTTTGTCACAGGAAGGAGCTTTTCATAGGACACGAATCTTCGGTTACATTTCAAGTTTAGAAATTGCAGCCAAGGGCATATGAAATGTGCAAAATGACTGCCTCCAGCTTCCACCCTGGGGAGCCCCACATCCCAGGTGAGTGAATGTGGCCATCTTTCCAAGAATAAGGTTCCTGACAACACCCCTACATCCAGATTCCGCTAAAGGCACACATACAGACACGACTGTGAATCATTTATCTTGTCTGTTTTCTCTTTTACAATTGGAAATAGGGACCTTCTGGAATGTTCCGATAACAGACTGAGTGTGACAGTGGGAGAGTCAGGAGGGGGGGCATGACTGTTTAGAGAAAAGGAAATGGGATTAATATGCAGAAATCAGGAGGACTGATGTTCCATTCAGCCATTTCTGTGTGATAAGCCACCCAGCAAAGATTTGTTATTCTCCCAATTACATGGGTTCCTCTGCTGGTTTCTCCTGGGCTTGCTCAGGCAGTTAGTTTCAGCCGGATGATCAGCCGAGCAGGAAGGCTCAAGAGGGTCCTACTCACATGTCGGGAAATTGGTGCTGGCTGTCAGCTGGGTCTCCTTGATACCCCTCCACGTGGTCTCTCCCTCTAATAGGCTAACCCAGCTTCCTTACACAGTGGTTTTGGGCAGCATGCCAAGAGAGTCAAAGTGGACACTGTGAGGGCTCTTGCAGGCAAGGCCTACAACTCACATAGCATCACTCCTGCCCAATTCTATTGGCCAGAGCAAGTCACGAGGCCAGTCCAGGTTTAAGAAGAGGACAAGTCGACACCCCTCTTGTTAGAAGGAACAGCAAAGTCCTGGGACACAGAAAAGGAGCATGGGACAAATTGATTCAGCCATCTTTGAAAACAGTCTCCCACCACTGAGCAATTTGGGCAGAGATGGAAATTTAACACTCACCACTGAGACCTTAACTAGAGTCTTCTGTGCAATTTCCAAAATAGGTCAGTATGATATAATTCCCATCAGCCTGACTTTGCTGGCTAGAAAGAGGTTCACAGAGGGATAGAGTTTTAAAATTTCTGATGTTGTTGGTTCTTCTCTTCACCTGAAAGTCCAATAAGGAATCTACCTTTCGCTCCTGTGAATTAAGACTTGAACTAGGACTTCCTAGTGCTCAGACCTTCAGGTTTGGATTAGAGCTGCACCACTGGCATCCTAGGCCTGCAGATGGCAGTCAGCTGGTTGTGGGCCTCCTCTTACCTCCATAATCACATGAGCCAGCTCCTCAGAACAAATCTCTCTCTGTGTATCTACATATCTAGATCTAGATCTGTAAATCTGTGCCTCTCTATATACCCATTTGGTTCTGTTTTGCTGGAGAACCTTGGCTAATACAATGGCCCCATAAATAAAAAAGCCAGTCCCAACCTGAATTACTGGAGAGAGGTATAGCCTCAAAATGTGCCTGATTAAACCAAAGTCAGCCCTTAACATACAGAAGTAGATGGCCTCTCCCTCTGCATTCCACCCCCCCCCCACACACACACACCCCAATCCGGGATATTTAGAAGCCCAAATGTCTCGATCCATTTATAGGATAATCAAACCAAACAGAATGCCCAGTGAAACCCAGGAGTAACCCAGAAGCAGCTAAAAGAACTTAGTCAAGGACTTGGGGTACTCTCTTCTACCCCCAACATTTGTTTTTAGAGCAGCATTTCTCAACCTTCAGTGAGCATCTGAACTTCCTGGAGGTTTGTTTAAAAATTCAGACTGATAAGCCCCACACCTAGAGCTTATGACCCAATAAGTTCCATTAGAGCCCAAGGAAATGCGCATTTCTCACAAGGTCCAAAGTGTGGCTGTATTAGTCGGAGTTTTCCAGAGAAGAACAAATAGGAGATACAGATCTGTTAACAAATATATATATATATATAACAAGTAGGAGATATAGATCTCCTGTTGGTTCTAATAAGCCTCTCCCTCTCTCTCATACATACATATATATATATATATATGAATAATAGTAAGAAATATATATGCTGAGAAGTTCCAAGATCTGCAGTCAGCAAGCCAGGAGAGCAAGGACTAATTCCAGGCTGAAGGCCAGCAGACTTGATACCCAGGACGAGCCAATGTTTCAGTTTTAGTCCCAAGGCAGGAAAAACCAACATTCCAGCTGGAAAGCACTCGGACCAGAGGTGTTCTCTCTTACTGGTGGGACGGTCGGCCTTTGTGTTCTAGTCAGGCCCCAGCTGACTGAATGAAGCCTGCTCTCCCTTTAGGGAGAGCAATCTGCTCTGCTCCAGGGCCACTGACTCAGGTGCTGATCTTATCCAGAAACACCCTCACAGCCACACCCAGGAGCATGTTTGACCAAACGTCGGGGCACCCCACAGCCCAGTCAGGCTGACATGGAAAACCCCGCCTCGCAGAGCTGGTACTGCTGGTCCAGAACACGGTCGTGGTGTCCCTGCTGCAGAGTGTATTCCTCCTGCTGTGGCAGGCTGACATCGGTATCCCCTCCTCCGTCAGCGTCCTCAAACCTAGAGGGGAGCAGGTGTCCCCCCTCCAGGGCCGGGGTCACAGGGGTGGCCACGCTCGACCAGCTTGCAGGCTGTACAATGAAGAGAGCCCTTGGCTAAGTGGCCGGAACCCCATCCTGCCAGGCACAGGACCCACGCAGACCACCTCGCTCCCTGGGCTGGAGCTCTTTCAGGTTCACAGATATGATACAGCATGTACGTACACTAAAAAGTATTTGTTTATCTGAAATTCAAAGTTCACGCGGCATCCTTTTTATTTTATTTTTTTGCTAACTTCGGGCAACCCTAGGTTCTTTCTTTGTGAAATGGGGTACCCCTGAAGCATGGGATGTGAGGAGGCGTCGGGCAGGCTGTTCAGACAGCGAGGCCACAGCTGCTCTCCTCAGGCCGCAAGAGAGGAGCAAAGGGGCAAACCTGGGCATAACCTACCTGCCAGGCTGCAGGGCGCACGGGCCTGGCTCAAAGCCCTGGACCAGGTGGGGGGCTGGGAGGACGTCAGCCTGAGGGGAGGCTGGGAGATGTCAGAGCCCACGTTAACCACAGAAGGATGTCCCTCTCAGACCATCCCTGACACCGACAGTAAACAGGAAGTCCCCTCTCCTGGCAGCCTCCCAGCTCTTCTTGCCAGGGTGAAGAAGATTCTAAACTAGGATTCAGAGTAATAGTCGGGTCTGACATTTGGCAATCCCGAACTGGATCGCCAAGCTCCAGACCCAGAGGTGCCTCTGGTTTTCCAGCCCCCGGGCCAGAGGAGGCCCCTACACCCATTTCCTCCCCGTGCTGGGGCCCAGACCAGACAGACAACCCCAAATCTGGCTTGGCAAGAGGAGGAGCTCCCCTGAAGGCCCTCAAGGTGCCCAGGAGGGGGTGGGGCACTGTGCAGGTAGACGCCCCAGCCCTGGGTGCAGTTTGCTGCTGGCCCCCCTGCAGCTTTCCAGCATGTAGGCAGCCCTGCCGCTGCACCCAGGCACCTCTGTCCCACACGGCCCTGTGAGCTCCAGGGTGGTCTGTCCTCCCCTGCCCTGCAGAGACAGGCCCCCAGCCCCACAGGCCCCATGTCAAGCCGACTAAGAATGAGTGGAGGCAAAGGCCGGGTCAAAGCTACCGAGGGAGGTATGGGGCTGAGACCCCCTCCACAGGGTTCCTTGGAAGCACAAGGTGGAAGGGTAGACAAAACCCTGGCCCGAGGGGCAATCCCCCCCTACACCCCGCCCTGCCCCGCTGCTTTGCCAGCTCTACGGTTTGCTTGGTGCTTGGCATTCACTTAGCTGCTCCCAACCTCAGTTTTCCTTCTGAAAAATAGGGATCTGATTCTTACCTTGCCTGCCTCCTCAGGCTAGTAAGAATCAAGTATCTGTGAAAGGGTGTTAGAAACTCTAAGTTGCTATTAGTTAGGGCCCTTTTACCCACAAGCATGAGAAACCAGGCAAACTAGATGAGGCCAAAGAGGCATTTACCAGCTCAGAGCCTCAAGACCCAGGGCAGAGAATGGAGGCACTATCTTTGTCTCCATGCCAGCGTCTCTCTGTGAATCGGCTTCTTTCTCTGGCAGACTAGCTTCTCCCTAAGCCTGGAGCATCCCCCAGCTTCAGCTCCCAAGAGGCACCTCCCTCACTGTTAGTACCAACCTGAAAAATCCCAGAGAGAGTTCTCATTGGTCCCACTTAGGTCCCACGTCCACTTGGTGGATATCAGTACGACGTTCTGCAGCCTCTTCTAGAACTATATATTTGGAGAGCTGGGAGGGTCAGTTCACCAAAAGAAAAGAGATTTTATTCCCTAGAGAGAAGAAATGTGATGGAACTTGATCTACTATGGAAGTAATGTTTTATCAAGAGTATGATTGTTGGACGGACCATGAGAGACGATGGACTCTGAGAAACAAACGGAGGGTTCTAGAGGGGAGGGGTGTGGGGGGATGGGTTAGCCTGGTGATGGGTATTAAAGAGGGCACAGTCTGCGTGGAGCACTGGGTGTTACACGAAAACAATGAATCATGGAACACTACATCAAAAACTAATGATGTAATGTATGGTGATTAATATAAATAAATAAATAAGAGTATGATTGTTGGGGCGCCTGGGTGGTCCAGTTCGTTAAGCATCTGCCTTCGGCTCAGGTCATGGTCCCAGGGTCCTGGGATGGAGCCCCGCGTCGGGCTCCCTGCTCTGCGGGAAGCCTGCTTCTCCCTCTCCCACTCCCCCTGCTTGTGTTCTCTCTCTCACTGTCTCTCTGTCAAATAAATAAAATCTTTTAAAAAAAAAAGAAAAGAGGGGGCACCTGGGTGGCTCAGTCGTTAAGCGTCCGCCTTCGGCTCAGGTCATGCTCCCAGGGTCCTGGGATCGAGCCCCACATCGGGCTCCCCGCTCCACGGGAGGCCTGCTTCTCCCTCTCCCACTCCCCCTGCTTGTGTTTCTTCTCTCACTGTGTCTCTCTCTGTCAAATAAATAAATAAAATCTTAAAAAAAAAAAAAAAGAAAGAGTATGATTGTTATCATGGTCATCAGCATAAGCTTGCCACGTTTTCCTAATTCCCATTATCCTTGGGCTGTATTATCTTAAATAGCGGCTAAGGGCCCGGGCTCTGGAACTCAGACTGTCTGTAATTCAAGTTCTGGTTCTAGTACTTTCTAACTGTGCGAGCTTAGGCAAGCTGCTTAATGTCTCTGTGCCTCAGTTTAATGTTTGTGAAGATTAAATGAGTTAATTCCTGGGGAATGTGAAGAATAGTACCTGGTACCTGCCAGGTGTTCAATAAGCACTAACCATTATTGTCAGAAATTCAAAAAAAAAAAAAAGGGCCAGCTGTTTGAGGGGGAACCTGTTTGAGGGGGAACTGGGAATAAAACCAACACTCCCGGGACGCCTGGGTGGCTCAGTCATTAAGCGTCTGCCTTCGGCTCAGGTCATGGTCCCAGGGTCCTGGGGTTGAGCCCCGTGTCGGGCTCCCTGCTCAGCGGGAAGCCTGCTTCTCCCTCTCCCACTCCCCCTGCTTGTGTTCCCTCTCTCGCTGTGTCTCTCTCTGTCAAATAAATAAATAGAATCTTAAAAAAAAAAAAAAAACCACTCCCGACTTACTCCCTAGCTTTCTCCCACAGAGCACTTAACAACCTCAGGAACTACAGTTCAACAGAAACTTCCTGGGAAGTTTACAAGTTGCCAAAGTCTCTCTCCTCCAGAAGCTCGCAGCCAAGTAAGGGTGGCAGACAACAGAGAGGGCTTTCCTGCCAGTTGGCTTCTGCTGGTTAGAAGTGGGCACGGGACTCTGTGAGACGCCAAGAGGACACTGGGTCCCAAGGAAGCTGGCTTGAAAAAACCACACGTGAGCTCAGACCTGGGGATGGGCAAGAGCTTGCCAGGCAAAGAAAGTGGCAGGGCACGGTGCTAGTTAGGCCTCAAGCTAGGGGGTCTCAGCTCCAGACCCAGGCTTCCCTGCTTCAGGCTGCTGGGGCAGGAGCTCTGCAAATTCCCGGATCCCCCTTTTTGTCAGCTGGTTCCCAGTAGGTCCTGCCAACAGGGGGCTCTAGAAGCTGAGTGGCAGGCAGGAGGACAGAAGGGACTTACTCCTTCTTGTCTGTTCGCTGTCCTGCCAGCTCCCCAGCAAGAGCCAGACAGCCGGGAAGCATCAGGTGAGGCCTCCAGCGCTCTGCACCTCAGAGCAGTAGTTGAGAGCCTGTGGGCAGGAAACATCAGAAAGTCAGGTGTGCAAATGGCCTTCATGCCCAGCACTTGGTACCAGAGAGGAGCGGCTGGGGACAAGAGCCATCCCTGGGGCAGTTCAGAAACAAGACCCCAGGCCCTGGGAGGTGGGGACCAACCGGGAGGGCCTGAGCCAGGGGAGCTCTAGTGCAAGGCAGGGAACCAAAGCGCCCACACACTCCAACACCCTCTCTGCCTTCCAAGCACCGGTGGTTTGTTCAGATGTCACCAAGGCCAGGCCCCTGAACATGACAGGTTAGGGGGCGGGGTGGCTCTAAGGAAAGGGGGTGGCAACCGCACCCCCCCCAGACAACAGGAGAGCTGGCTATCCTCTGAGTAACTTGGAGGTGGCATGGACCAAGCCCCCAGCCCTATATTAAGAAGAAATTCTCTAAAAGCTCCTCTGAGTGATGCACACTCGATTCTTCAGCATGAGGTGTGAGTGTTGGGACCCGTATTTGAGAAGTACACATATGTGTATATGTGGTAGAGGATAGGGGGGTACTGTTAAAACAGGCCTGGTAGATTTCTAGGAGGTTGGTCAGTCAGAGGATAGGGGGGTACTATTAAAACAGGCCTGGTAGATTTCTAGGAGGTTGGTCAGTCAATAGCTTATTTGTGGCATCAAAAACTTCTGTCTTCAACTCTCTTATTCGCTCCCGTGGCTTTGATTTCCACCTTTACTCTCTAGCCAAGGGTTTTGAGCTCCAGATATGCAAACTCACCCAACTATCTCCCAAGAAAATTCCATGGCATTCCAAACTGAGCAAAATTAAAGCCTCCCTTTCCTCCAAATCTGTCTCTCTTCCCTATTTCCATGAATCATAACACTTTTACCAAGTTACCCAGGCTGCACTCACGGGGCCGCTCCCGGGGCTGTGACAATTAACAGTCATGAGCAGGGCCAGGATCAATGAATCCCAGGCAGAGATGGGGTCCCTGGAGCAGGGTCGCCATGTGAAAGCAGTAACTCAGGGTCACCCAGGCTCCTGTGTCCCTCTCACAGCCCCCAGGGCCGGAGGGAGGGCCCAGGACGGGCCTGAGGCCCAGTGACAAGTGGCTATCTTTCTACTTGGCTCCTTTCTCACCACCTGTTTCTCGGCCTTTTCCTCTCTGACCAGATCACCAGGCATTGGTGATAGACTGATCTGACGGCCCGAAATGGGAAACGCTCTAAAGATGCCATTTGCTCTTACACTCAGAAATCCGTCTTTTCTGTTCTACTTTTGTGTTACATTTTAAAGATAGCTTTGTTTCTGGCCTTTTTTCTGAAGGGCTTGAAAAGGCCTTTGGACCAAAGCAATAAAATTCTGACCTTTCTTTTATATATAGAACATCACATCATTTTCCACCTTAAAAAAATTGTATAACATTTCTGGGTCTAAAATGAAAAACGTAGGTATACAAATCTAAACTTTATTCCAAAAAAAGGTGTTTCCTAAGGGGACATAGTCAGAGATGGCTTGCAAAATGTTTTTCTTTAATTTATTTAGCTATTTTAAGTGTTCCCAAATGCTTTATACTCACTCCCAAGAGTCCTGATTACATGACACACTCTGCGGGTCAGTGTGAGAGATATTTTAAAGAAAGTTCTGAGGGGCGCCTGGGTGGCTCAGTCGTTAAGCGTCTGCCTTCGGCTCAGTTCGTGATGCTAGGGTCCTGGGATCGAGCCCCATGTCTGGCTCCCCACTCCGCGGGAAGCCTGCTTCTCCCTCTCCTGCTCCCCCTGCTTGTGTTCCCTCTCTCGCTGTCTCTCTCTGTCAAATAAATAAATAACATCTTTAAAAAAATAAAAATAAAGTTCTGAGATTCTTCATTTTACAAAAAGTTTCAGTCCAGAGTTTACATAAATGAAACCAATCAACAACGATAATTTAAGAGCATCTGTGTTCCATAGACAATCTGTAGTTAACAAAGTTCACGGTCCATGTCACAATAACTTTATGGTTTAGATATATCTTCCTACACCTAAAACACAGATTTCATTTATAGAAAAAATAATGGCAAATACTAATTCAGGAGGATGACTATAACATAGAGGGAACAATGATGATTCGGGAAGAAAGAGGGTGTCTATTTTTGGATCATCACTTTTTTATATAGGAAGGTGGTCCCTCTAGCTTTGCTTGTAATATGATAAAGTGGAAACAAGGGAATATCCATGAGCAATAAGCCAATAATACTAAGCATCCACTAAAAAGAGATGTGCTAATAAAAAAAAGTCTTATATAAAAAAGCTTTCCCACATTAACTGTTAAGGAATTTTTAGAAAAATCTGGAGGATAGCCCACTGCCGTTTTAAACGGGATGGTGTTAGTATGCCCTTATCTGTTTGCGTCGGGGTGATGTGTCAAAGTAATAATCCGCTGGCTTTTGTGTGTGTGTTTACCTCCTTCTGTATTTCTGACTGGTACCCAAGGGCTGGGCTGGACAGTTTTGCTTTCTTCAGTGCACACCCAAGCAGGAACAAAGATTCAAAAGCCCTCACTAGCAAACTTTCTTTTAGGCGTATTTGCAGAACCAGTTTTTCTTCCCCTAGAGGCAAATTAAGACCGTGTGACTGTGGAAAGTAAAAGAAGAAAAGGAGGGGGGATGGGAGGAGCAGTGGCCAGGAGCAGGACAGGGAAGGCAGGCGAGGATTGACCGGAATGACATGAGAGGGAGGAGGAGAGACAGCCCAGAGACCAGGGAGACGACGAGCTCACATCACATGCGCTTTCCTTGGCAACGCTCAAATCAAGGCCCAGCTCAATTGGTCAGCAGTCCTGGGCATGCACTTGTAAGACGCGTGAACGGAGGAGGGATGAAGAGTCAGGATGGGCTAGATTATGCCGCAGTAATAAACATACCCCAGTCTCAGTAGTTTACACAACAGAAGTTAATTTTGCTCACACTACATGCCCACATAGGGTTGGCTGGGGGCTGGCCCCTTCCATACCACTGTTAAATCAGGACCCAGGCCAACAGAGCAGCCATGAGGACACTGCCAGGCTCCAAAGCAGGAAATTGTGCACTGGCTCTTGAAGCCTCCCCCTAGCAAGAACGTACATCATTTCAACTCACATTTTATTGACCAAAACAAGTCCTATGATCACATCTAACTCCAAGGGGACAGGAACTGCAATCCTACCATGTGGTCAGAAGGAGAGCTAAAGGATAATGAACAGTATGTATGACCACCCACAGTAGGGGACTCAGAACCCTGGTCTGGGGACAGAGATAAGGAAAAAGAACTGCTTCTCCTCGACAGGTAGAACTGAAGAGGTCGTGATTACTCTAATGAGCAAAGCAGCAGTGGACTCTACCATGGTTTACGTGCATGTGCAGAAGCTTTCTGGAAGTAACAAGGAAACTGACTGCACTGGAAATGGAGAGTGTGGAGTAAGAAATGTTGGCTTTTACTTTGTACCCTTTGTAGTGTTTGAAAATTTAACCATGACATTCATTTGTATGTATTAATTTGAGACTCAGTTTCCCCCATTCTAAGTATTCAGCAGAAGACATTGTAAATGGTCAAAAGGAAGTCCAAAGACTTAAGTGCTTATGACTGGGAGTAGCCAGGCTCTGCCCCAAACAGAAACATCCAGATGCTGTTGGGTGGACCTAGGGTTAAAGAACACTGACCTGCCCCCAGGAACCCAGCCAACACCTTCCCCACACATTTCCTGGAACTTATTGCTTCTCTAGAAGGAACAATGAGGATTCTGACCCTGGTCCCCAAGACTCAGAACGTTTTTTCTCCAATCCAAAGACCAGCATCATGACACTATGTCATCTCTGATTATAGACGATAAGTAACAATAGAAATCGTGCTCTTGACTCAGAGGAAGGAAGTCCAGTATACTAATTTCTTAAGAAATCTCAGATTTCCATCTAGGATCACTCCCAACTACTACTCTGGAGCCCAGGAAGGGGTCTGGGGCAGAACAGGAGCTCAGGGAAGATGTCCTGGGAAATTGCAAGGAGCAAGAAGCTGCCCTCCCCGAGCCTGGCCTGGAGGACCCTTTGCACCATCACAAAAGGATGGTGAGCCAAAAGGCAGTTGGTTGTGGGAAGGATGAAAAGACCTAGTCACAGACTGAGACATAGCCTAACTGGAGTGCATGATGCAAGGCCAAGCCTGGGGTACTTCAGCTCCCCTCTCTGTTTTCCACCTCTAGGTATACATCCACTGGCAGCTGGATGTGACTGCTCAAGACTTGGGAGATGTCCCTCCTCCTTAGAGAACCTTCTCAGGACAGGGCCTGGGAGCCCAGGGCAGAGCAGGCACTATGGGGAAGACAGCCATGCATGCAAATCCTAAAAAATATAAATGTGATGCATTCCCTCATGGTTCAACAAGTATTTCATTATTTTGATTCACCAAACATTATTGGTCAGCAAGGAGCCCAGGAGCATGAGAGGAAATGAGGGATGTACAAGCATGTCTAAGAACAACCCACCCTCCCCAAACCCACAGCCCATGAGGGGGCGCATGACACGCAACCAAGCACTAGGGTACATGGCCCGGTGAGGCTCACGAGAGACAAGGGCACAGTTTGGTGGGACCCAGAAGAGGAAAGGACAAATTCCTCCCCCAGGTGTTCAGAGCTTTCCCCGGGGACTTTCAGCCTGATCCATGGTCTCCTTTGACAAGGAACTGGATAGACCCAGCCTCTTATAATTTTCTTTCCTCTAAGCTAGGCTGTGCTGCTGGGGAAAGGGATATGAAGATTCTCCTAGAATTTCACAGGCAATGTGTCCTCAGGAACAGCACTGATAAAGAGTTCACAGTTCATTCTCAAACTCAACACCCAAAAAACAAATAATCAAGTCAAAAAATGGGCAGAAGATATGAAAAGACACTTCTCTGAAGAAGGCATACAAATGGCTAACAGACACATGAAAAAATGTTCATCATCATTGGCCATCAAGGAAATTCAAATCAAAACCACATTGATGGTGCCTGGGTGGCTCAGTCGGTTAAGCGACTGCCTTCAGCTCAGGTCATGATCCTGGAGTCCTGGGATCGAGTCCCGCATGGGGCTCCCTGCTCAGCAGGGAGTCTGCTTCTCCCTCTGACCCTCCCCCCTCTCATGTGCTCTCGCTCTCTCTCATTCTCGCTCTCTCAAATAAATAAATAAATAAATAACATCTTTAAAAAAAAAAAACCACATTGAGATACCACCTTACACCAGTTAGAATGGCAAAAATGGACAGGGAAAGAAACAGCAAATGTTGGAGAGGTTGTGGAGAAAGGGGAACCCTCTTACACTGTTGGTTGGAATGCAAGTTGGTACAGCCACTTTGGAAAACAGTGTGGAGGTTCCTCAAAAAATTAAAAATAGAACTACCCTATGACCCAGCAATTGCACTACTGGGTATTTACCCCAAAGACACAGATGTAGTGAAAAGAAGGGCCATATGCACCCCAATGTTCATAGCAGCAATGTCCACAATAACCAAACTGTGGAAAGAGCCGAGATGCCCTTCAACAGACGAATGGATAAAGAAGCTGTGGTCCATCAAAAACTAATGATGTAATGTATGGTGATTAACATAACAATAAAAAATTATTTAAAAAAAGATGTGGTCCATATATACAATGGAATATTACTCAGCCATCAGAAAGGATGAATACCCAACTTTTACATCAACATGGATGGGACTGGAGGAGATTATGCGAAGTGAAATAAATCAAGCAGAGAAAGTCAATTATCATATGGTTTCACTTATTTGTGGAACATAAAAAGCATGGAGGACATTAGGAGAAGGAAGGGAGGGATGAAGGGAGGGAAATCGGAGGGAGAGATGAACCATGGGAGACTGTGGACTCTGAGAAACAGACAGAGTTTTAGAGGGGAGGGAGGTGGGGGGATGGGTTGGCCCGTTGATGGGTATTAAAGAGGGCACGTATTGCATGGAGCACTGGGTGTTGTACGAAAACAATGGATCGTGGATCACCGCATCAAAAACTAATGATATATTGTATGGTGACTAACATAACATAATAAAATTTTTTTAAAAAGTTCACAGTTCAGAAGGATGGTATAACAAAAAATAAATATTAGGTCTTTTTTTCCCCAGTTCCTTGCCCACAGCTCCCAAAGTATTGGAATCCCTGGAGTGATGTGTCTTTTATATGCTAATGAAATGACTGACGGCTGGTCTTCACCCCTCAACACCCGTCCCATAGCTTCTGGATGGGGGCTGGTTTCCAGAAAGTCCAAGACAGATGAGCAGGTTGGAACTTTCAGCCCCACCCCAGCCCTGACCTCTGAGGAAGGCCAAGGGGCTGGAGATTGAATTCAATCACCACTGGCCAATGACTGATCCACCTACATAAATGGAACTTCCATAAAAACCTCTAAAAGACAGATTTCAGGGAGTTTCCAGGTTGGTGAACATATCAAGGTGCCCGGGGGGTGATGTATCCAAAGAAAGCATAGCGTGGAAGTTCTGCACCCCTGCCCCTGTGCCTGCCCTATGCATCTCTTCCACTGGGCTCCTCCTGAGTTGAATCCTTTGTAATTAACTGATAATAGTAAATAAAGTGTTTTCCAGAGTCCTGAGTCATTCTAGCAAGTGACTGACCATGAAGGGAGGGGCTTAACCAAGTAGGGCAGAAGCATGGGTGATTGGGGGACCCAAGAGTTGAGACTGCTGTCTGCCCCTGGTGCCTAAGCTCTTTAGCTTTGGGGGTCTGCATTAACTCAGACAGTGTTAGAATTGAACGGAATCACTGGACACCCAGCTGGTGTTGGAAAAATGGAGAATTGGTTGATGGGAGAAGAAAACTTAACAGAAAGAGCTTGCGGGAGCCTTTTCCATATCTAGGCGATAAAAGGAAAGCCATACAGGGCGCCTGGGTGGCTCAGTCGGTTAAGCGACTGCCTTCGGCTCAGGTCATGATCCTGGAGTCCCGGGATCGAGTCTCGCATCAGGGTCCCTGCTCAGCGGGGAGTCTGCTTCTCCCTCTGACCCTCCCCCCTCTCATTCTCTCTCTCTCTGTCATTCTCTCTCTCTCAAAAGTAAATTAAAAAAAAAAAAAAAAAAAGCCATACACAGGAGTCTCGGTGCAGCTGCAGGAGGAGAGGTGCTGAGCAGTATCCCTGCCCCTCCTTTTCTGAGTGCACTCCCTGATGGACTCAGAAGCCGCACCCCAGGCTTTCCAGGCACTGTTGTCATCCTTTCTGTCCCACATTTGCACCTGGGCAGCCAGATATTTCTGCCCCCTTGCCTCTCTTTAGTCCTACAACCACATTAGCCTTCTGAGGTCTGTTCTAACTTTTCATCCTTTCTTCTAGAAATGTGACTGTCCTCCCTTTCACCCAAAGCCAATAAAAATCCCTCCCTCCCAGGGATCTTTCTCTTGCTTCTTTCTGTGTTCAAGCCATTTGGAGGCTTTAAATAGGAACTAAAGTCTCACGTCTTCCTGAAGAAGTTTTGTCAGACCCAGAGGTTTTCCATTTGCAAGAAAGAAGAACTCACTCAAACTCACCTGAGCCAAAATTGGAAATTTATTATAAGGTATCACGTTGTCCTAGACAACAAAAAAACAGGAAGGAGAGTCAGATGGCAGTTGGGCCATGGAAGGACGGAGACCAGAACTGAAAAACAGCCAGGGTCAAGACTGCAGCCTGCTCAGGTCATTCCCCCAGTTCTTGAGGACCATATAATTTCTCAACACCATTTCACCGTGTATGTTCATTCCTCTCTCTACAGGGGCTTTCTCTACTCTGCCCACATAATGGAAGATGGTCCCACATAGATCCCAGAATTTATTGCTCCTCAGATTAGGCAATCATCAGAATTCTAACTCCAAAATCCCCAAAGAAGGGAACATATTTCATTGCTGCCCGCCTGGAATATCAAGTGGCTATCCCCAGAGAGGCAGCCATGTAATACCAAGGTGGCTGTGAGATCCACCTGCACTGGAGGTGCAGTTCTTAGAGAAACGGGGCTGCTGTCCTGGTTGGATGCCCCCCAGACCTTCACAATAGCTGGATTTAGCATTCCAGTCACTTATTGGGATTATGCATAGCCAACCTGCAGAAAAGTTGGCAAGACCACTGGTGTGGGGATAAAGGTGTCTGCAGCGAGGAGGGCAGTGCACACCTGTCCAGTCCTTTAGTCAACATTTCTCATGGTTGGAGCAACTTCCAGGAGCAGCTGGAGATACAGGATGGCCATCTGCAACCACTCGGGCTGGCACTGGAAGTAGACAAGCAGGAAATAGACCGGGATGCCACTGAACAGGAACAGGAAGATGTACAGGAACTCAACCTGGGGGTGGTCGATGACGGGTGCCAGCACCAGGTACAGAGAAGCAAGGAGCATGATGACAGGGATGTGGGTGGGGACCTGCCATGGACACAGAGACCTGGGTGATGGAGAGGCACGGGACGTGGTGTATGGCCCCTGGGCCCTGTCCCTCCTGCCTGCCTGCCTGTGTCCACCTGCCACCAGCTCTCCATCTCCAGTCCCTGCCACATGCCTTGCCCAGCCACAGAAGCCACCTGCCAGGTTACAGGGGGCCATCCAAGGAGTCGGGGCTTTGGGACCCAGCTTGATCTTCTCTATGCTTTGTGAGTCCTGCTGTGTGTGAGCCTCCCCTCGGCGTGTGTCTCCTGTTGTTCTCCCTCAGAGTGCTCCAGGAGAAATGAGTCCCCAGCAAGCAGAATCAATGCCCTGTGATCCAGCGCTCCCTCCCCGCCCCCCAGGAAATACAGAAATTTTCTACCAAATGTGACAGTGGCCACCTCTCACATTCCTTCTCTAGCCCCCAGATGAGTCTGTGGACTGCCTCATGCAACAGTCTAGGGTTGAAAAAAGCCCAGTGTTTATTCCAAAGTCTACCTTGTAAGGTCGAGGAAGATTCTTCTTCTTTATCCGCAAGTACAGGAGACAGCCAATGGTGGTTCCATAGGTGATCCAGCCAAGAAAGCTGAAAGGCAAACAGAAGCCACTCACTACGAGGCCCTGCCCTGCGTGGGCCCGCACGAGGGGCTGGCCTAGTAGGTGCAAACCGGGGACAGAAGTGCAAGCTCATCAGGGGCCTTTCAGGCACCCCCAGGCCCCTGGTCCAAGCAGGCTAAGGAAAGAAGGCAAGGCTAGGGCACCAAGGACAAGAATGCACTGGAGGGTATTCCTGCCTCTTTCATCTTCAATCACAAAGTGACACATATACAAGCCCAGGCCCCCACCTGGCTTCGGGTCGGGCCTTCTTTGACTGCCCCTGGCTGGACAGACGAGGACAGTTTGCAAAGGGAGGGAGGAACACCTGTGTGTCCAAAAAAAAAAAAGAGTTTGGTGGAATTTCAAGGAAGTCTGTGCTCTCCTCAGGGGCCAGCACACTCCTAGCGGATCCTCCTACCTTAGAACTGGTGACAGGGTAGGCTGTTGAGCACCCAGACAAGGCCCTGGCCTCTGCCTTCCCCACTGTGGGTAGTTGAGTGGCTGACGTAGGTCTGATGAAAACCTCGTCTGACCTTGGCGACAGGATCCAGACCAGGCCGTCTCTTGAAGCTGTCAAGATGGGGCGACAGCGTGTCCTCGTTGGGATGGATCATCCTAACACTCTCAACTCTGTGCCGGAACATTCTCAGTCATTTCCCCCAAATCTCAGTCTAAAGAAAACCTGGGTTCACCATGAGCTTGATTTTATTCTCACGGTATAAAGATTTTATCTTTTCTCATGGGAAGAAGATAAAAAGAAAAAACCAGGTCTGTTACTTAATGTTCTGAAGAAAGTCACATCAAGCACTGTATATCCTGTTCCAGAAGATTAATTATACTTATGACAACAAGGAAGAGAGCACACGATACGTGAAAAATTACTCTGAGAAATCCCTGTTACACCCAGACCCTGCGTTCGCTCGCCTGTGTGAGGACACACCCACTGACCCTGCTTCAGATGAGGTCATAAAATTATGGCTGGCTATGGGGCGCCTGGGTGGCTCAGTCGTTAAGCGTCTGCCTTCGGCTCAGGTCATGATCCCGGGGTCCTGGGGTCGAGCCCCGCGTCGGGCTCCCTGCTCGGCGGGAACCCTGCTCCTCCCTCTTCTCCCTCTCCCACTCCCCCCCTGCTTGTGTTCCCTCTCTTCGCTGTGTCTCTCTGTCAAATAAATAAATAAAATCTTAAAAAAAAAAAATGATGGTGGGATAGCACAACAGCCCATCATTTCTGCCCCAGGGAAGGTAATAAAGGGGGTCAGAACATCTCCCCACTTTGATCCAATCACTGATTATACCTGCCCAGCTTGGTTGCGGGTCTGCCTTGAGTTCACTGGAGATACGCTGGGTCAGAGTCCTGAGCGCAGATCAGATGACAAAGGGAAAATCACAGCACAGCCAAGAACTACAAGCAGTGGGGAGTAAAGCCTGATCTCGGGGACAGAAAAAAGGAACAAGGAAGAATAAAAAATGACAAAGACAATACAAGCCTTTCGTTTGTCTGCCTCTTGGTGAAACATCTCCCTCATTGAATTTTGGGAAACAGGGCAAGGGGGGAGGGAGACACATTTAACTTTGGAAATATAATTGGGAGGGAATGGCTGAAATGTGTGTGCACGTGCGGGAGCCCTGAGCTCAGGGTCCCAGAAGCATGCGCGCACCTACGCGTATAGATGCACACGCATGTGCGTGAGTGTGCACACGTATGAGTGCACGCAAGTGTGCACACAAAGGCGCCTTGAGATACCCAAAATGGGAAGACAGTTTCACTTGCTTCAAGAAGTTCACGATGGTGCTGCAGTTTCCTGGGAGGACCAGGACCAGCGCCCCTGCGGTGGTAAATATCAGGGCCGCAGCTGGTGTGAGGCGATGCACATCAACCATGGACAGAAGTTGGGGCTGGGAGCAAAGTCGGGTGTCGCCAGGCAGCCCCCCGAGGGAGCCACAGCAGGTGGCTGGGAAGCTCCCAGTCCTCTTCCCCTGCCAAACTCACTCTGGACTCAGGTGGGCCCAACCTAAGAGCCCCCAGTCTCCAGCACTTCCAGATGTAGGTCTCTGTGGCTCACGTGGGGTGAAACCAGGCCCAATGTGCAGTCAGCACGGGGAGGCTATCCCTCCAGGCCAGCCAAGACCCAGATAGCTTAGGATGTGGGCTGGAGTGTAGAAGCTGAAGCAGGTGCCTGGCCAGATCGTTCAACTTTGTACTGCTCATCCCCAACACAGGAAGAGGGACCAAGGGTGGGAAGACAGAGGAGCGGGGAGGAGAGGGTAGGACAGTTACGGACAGAGCATGGAGTGGGAGTGTGGGTTATCGTGGTAGACTGTATTATTACTCAGCAAATAATCAGTCTCCCTCTCTCACCTCTATGGGAGAAATACTGTCTAGTTCCCCATCCACTGATGCTGGGCTTGCCAGTGAACACGAGTAATACAGCAGAAGCTCAAAATACGCTTGTGTGGTTTGGCTTGCTCTCTTGAACCCCTGCCACCTGCTCTAGGCAAAAACATGCTTTGGCTTGGGTCCCTGAGACAAGAACAGACTCACAGTCCTGAAAGAGGAAATCTGAACCCAAACCCCAGCCTGAAGCAGAGCCACGGTAGACCCAGGGACTGACAAACATGAAATGTTTGCTGTTGTAAGACCCTAAGATCTGGGAGCTGTGTTATTCAGCACCATTGCTGCAAAAACTACCAGAGGGAGAGAGTCCCTGGGGGGAGGGCCCTGAGCATACGCACTGGCTCTGCTCCTTTGGCTTCGCCCGCTGCCCCCACACCCCTGGACTGCACAAACATCCCCATCCCCTACAAGCTCCACAGTGTGACCCAGCATGGTGATCTCCCAAAACCCGGAAGTCAAAGGACTGAGGTTTAAATGGAGAGGTGTGGGATGCTTTAAGCCCACTCTTAGAAAGAACAGGGCTCTGTCTTGTAGGCGGCAGGCCCGGCTTGGGCTCAGAGCTAAGCTCAAGCAGGAGAAAGCTTAACCTCTGCAGTCCTTCCAATGCCCTCCTGCAGGCCCCCCGACCTTGCCCAGCCTGGACCCCATCTCTCACCATGTGGCCCTCTCTTGCAGCCACATAGCACACACGGCTTCCGCCGAAGAACGTCCCATTGACAGAGCCAAATGTCGAGAGTGTGACAGCCAAGGGTACCAGCCAGGCCCAGGCTCCCAGCACCTGGTTCCTAGGACAACACAGGAATCAAGGGAAGGAACTCCAGCAGCAAACTGGAGGCCAACCACCAGGAAACAGAGCAAGCAAAACGTCTAGAGGCAAGTTGAAATACACGTGGGGCACGATCCTTCCCCACCCTGGATTGTCTGCCCGGTGGCCAAGGAACACGTCACTTGACTCACTCACCCCCAGCTCACAGCCATAGCATCAGAGGAAAGGATCTCATTGGGTGACAACACTAGCAGGTAACTGATGTTGACCCGGAGGTAGAGGCTGGTGACCAGAGGGATGGCGATCATCAGCGCCCACACCAGGTTTTGCTGCAGAGGTCAGGAAGAAGAGGCCACATGTTAGCGGGTGAAGTCCTTCTCAAGCCCCCAGAACAAGCTCATCTGTGCAGTGCTGAGCCTATCCTGGCCACAGGGAACATGCCAGGGGACCACTCAGGTGGTGTGCCCCTCCTCCATGTGCTCACAGCCCCACGGCGTGGACACACAAAGAGCAGGTGTGCTGGGAGGCCCTGAGGGGCACTAACCAGTCAGCAGGGGAGGTACAGAGGGGGTGACAGGAGTGGGGAGGGGAGAGGAGCTATCACCAAAACTTCCAGAATGAGCAGGGCCTTATGCTGGGCTCTCCTTGAAGAATGGGAGAGATTCAGGCAGGTGGGGATGGGAGGCATTCCCAGCAAGGGCAACCGTGAGAGCAGAGGCACAGAGAAGGGACAAGAAAGTTAAATATCTTCGTTCTTGGCTGTTCATTGATCATTCCAGCTGGAATAGTCCAAGACCACCATGCCAACCCCGCCTTGTTTCTGAGTCTCTAGGACTCAGGCTCAGACTGAGGGCCATTACTCCCAGGGGTTCCACTCTGCCCCTCAGTCTCCTCAACTGGAAATTGGAGGTCTGTAAAGTGGGACTCCCCACTGCTCTGCCTCTCTGCAAGGTGTGAGGGTCAGCAAAGAGGAAGGGAAAGAAGGGCCTGGACAGAGGCGCTGTGGGCACTCGGAGCAGCCTGGACCGTTGGAGCTGAGTGCCTCTCTGACCCACGGTCTCCCAGTAAAGGTACTGAGGGGCTGAGGGGCTCAGTTGGTTAAGATTCCGACTCTTGGTTTCAGCTCAGGTCATGATCTCAGGGTCGTCAGTGCAGAGTCTGCTTGAGATTCTCTCTCCCTCTCCCTCTGCCCCTCCTGCTTGTGCTCGCTCTCGCTCTCTCTCTAAAATAAATAAATAAATCTTTAAAAACAATAAAATAAAGGTACTGAGCAGGCATCCGATAAAAATGGAGGAGGAATCCAGGGTGCCTGGGTGGCTCAGTCATTAAGCGTCTGACTTCGGCTCAGGTCATGATGCCGGGGTCCTGGGATCGAGTCCCACATCGGGCTCCCTGCTCAGCGGGAAGCCTGCTCTCCCTCTCCTGCTCCCCCTGCTTGTGTTCCTGCTCTCGCTGTCTCTCTCTCTCTGTCAAATAAATAAATAAAATCTATAAAAAAAAAAAATGGAGGAATCCATGAAAACTGGGTAAATCAGAATGTACCCCCTTCCACTTCACAGCCCCAGCCTTGGCCGTCATTCTGGAGCCAGGAGCAAATGGAAGGAAGGGGTCTCCCTCAGGACCCACAGAACTCTACTCAACATTCCCCAGGCGTGGGGCACCCTGGATAGATATCTTTAGACTCCAAAGTAAGAGCACACTTCGAAGAAGGAAAAGCATGCTATGACACCCCCAGCCTCATGGAGGGCTTTCTCTAGGTGTCCTTTGGCATACCTTGTGGGGAGCAAGCAAGCATTGAGGAGCCCAGAGCCTCTCCCCTCGGTACCAATGAGACACCAGAACCTGGCATTGCTGTTACTGACACAATGTAGCATGAAAGAAGAGGTCATGCTGTGCCAAGAGGCAGGGAGGTCTCCTCCAGACTTGACACAGTGCTGTCCCTGGGAGGGCTATACCGCAGGCCCACACAGACCTCCTTGCCCACCGCTAGGGAGGACCCTCCCCCATTTAAGCATCTGCCCCTGGTTAGCGTATCTTCTGTTCTTCAACGTTATATAAAAAGCAATTTCCAGAGCTTTCTGCCCAGGGCTAAGATCTCCCCACAGACAACTCTGGAGGGAAGCATGGGAGGAAGGGCATGGGGACACTGAGGACAGAGTAGTGATCTCTGGGCCTATCCTCACGCCCCCTTCAAATGTCCTTGAGACACAAACATGCCCTGTTCTTTTGGGTCTCCAGGTTCGTGTTCACACTGCTTCTATGTGGCTGTTTTGCCACAAATCTCATCAGCCCTTCAAGGTTCAGCTCTAGCCCTCTGCTTATAGGAGGACTGCCTGACTGCTCTCCTGGGGATCTCTTTTTTTCTGAGTTGCAGCAGAAAGTGGAGGCAAACTTTCTGATGTCCAAGCCTCTGTCCCATCCTGTCCTGTCCTCGAAGGGCAGAGGCCAGGTAGGGTGACCAATTCACCCCAGTTTGCCTGAGACTTTCCTGCTTTTAGGTCCAAAAGTCCAGCATCCCTGGGAACTCTTCGGCCCCGGGCAACCAGGATGGCTGGTCAGCGGACCTAGCAGGTCACGTGACAGACATGTGCAAGGGAAGCCGGGAGAACGGCAATGGATTCTCACATAAAATGGGTCCTTCCACGTCCCCTCCAGCTCTCAAATCTGGGAGGGGATCTGGAAGCGAAGGAAGTTGCCCCAACCGCCACGTAGGCATGGCACTGAATTCCTCATCTTCCCAATGGTGAAAGTGTGTTCTACCTGGGCCCAGAAGATATCACTTGTAGCAAAGACGGGCTAGTGGAGCAGAGTCCTGGGTTGCCCCTCCTGCGGGCCTTGTCATGGGGGGCTCTCAGCAGGCAAGCACTCATCATGCACGACCCAGCCACATGCCAAGTCACAGGGAAGGGGACCTCATATGCTTTTGAACTTGACTCATCTTGGACAGCCCACCTGCCGGCTAATGAGCTATGACAGCAAAGCCCCAAGGTGCACCACAAGAACGGTGAGATTTCCTGGTTTCATTCTCGAAACCCTTAACTCTTTGCTCAAATTCCAGGGCTCTGGGCGTAAGGCTGCCCCAGGTTTGGCATAGGTTCTGCAGTTTCTTGAAAAAAAGTGTGACACGAAGATACACTTAACATGTGCTTCAGAGGGCAGAGTTAGAACTAGCATTTCAAATGCCCAGCATTCATAGGCATGGTTTTGTTTTTGCTTTGAAACCCACATTTGTCAAAAATGCTCTATACACAGCAGAGGTCAGCAAGCTACCGCCTATGGACCAAATCCAGCCTGCTGCTTGTTTTTGTAAATAAACTTTTCTGGGGCCCCAGCCACACTCGTCTGTTTACCTATGGCTGTTTTCATGCTACAACAGAGTTGAGTAATCTTGACAGAGACCTCATGGCCTGCAAAACCTAAAATATTAACTCTCTGATCCTTTACAGAAAAAGTTGGCTAATCCATGCTCTATGACGTGGGAGCTTGTCTCACGCATCTTTGGGCCCCTTGCCCTTTCCCTGGACCAGCTCTGAGCTCAGGGCCTGGGTCCAGAGAAAGTAGTCTACTCCCCATGAACTCCCTATAGCCCCCACGGCACCCCAGAGCCAACCTGAGCGCACACTAACCATTCACCTGAAATTACAGCTGTTGATTCTCCATCCACAAGTGATTATGCCGTTTGATCCTTAAAGCCCCGTGAGGTGGATGGGGCAGCTATGATGATCCTGTTTACAGGCCAAGAACTGAAGCACAAGGATTTACATGCAAGAATAAAAGCTAGATCCCAGGACTCCTGACCCTCACCCCAGTTTCTCTCTGCTCTTGGACTTCAGTCTTCAAGCTCCTCTTCTCCTCCTAAATTCTCCCAAGCCCCCCCCGCCCCCGCCGCCTCCAGGGAGCCTTTATTGAGAGCTGAGACATGTAAAAGCCCTTGAGCCAGCCTCAAGGATGTAGAGGAAAAGACTCAGTTCTCATCCTCTGAGAATTAAAGACTCCTGCAGGAAAAAAAGAAAGGGAAGAAAGAAAGAAAGAAAGAAAGAAAGGGAAG